>NW_026986350.1:0-82619 GCF_018555375.3 Anguilla rostrata
GGAAGTGTCACTGTCTTTTTTTCTCACTCAATACTGTATTTTTGTACTTCCCCCCACTTTTTTAAATAGTCTTCTGCAGCTGTTACGGGGAACCGACTTCTTCATGGAAAGAAGGGAGAAAGAGAAGACTCTTTTTGGATATTTGCAATGAGCTTATTTCCAGAACCAATGCATCGTCACTCAAGACCTGATCTCATAATGCAGCAAGTGATAATAACAACAACGGAGCCAAGTTCAGCAAGCGTTGCCAAGAAATATCACTTCAAATCATTTTGCACTTTTTTAAAAAAAAGAGCTTTCTTATGTCTGAAGTAATGTTCACGGTGCAAGAAATACATGAAAAAGTAATAAACAAAAATATCAAATTAATGCAAATGCGTAATGCAACATGTACAGTACAGAAAAGAATTAGGCCACCTCCGGTTTTTTTTTTTTGTTTTTCTCTTAAATTGGTCGCGAAGAATTCAGTTCCCCAATCTGCCCCCCCGACTGCAGCTGCCACCACCCTTTCTGCATCGGCGGCCATGTCGTCGATGGCGCCATTGAGCGCCAGGAACATGGTGGTGAAGGAGCGGCTGGCGGACTTGGTGGTCCCGGGCAGCGCCATCTCCACCACGCGGGCACCGGTGGGCTTCTGCTTCTCTGCGGCCGCCAGCAGCTTCTTCACGGCACCCTTGGTGACCTCCTGGGAGAGGGGGCAGGCGCGCAGGGCCTTGAGCCGCGCCCCGTCCCTCCCCCGTCGGCGGGCCAGCCCCTCCAGCGACGCGTCGTCCAGGCCCAGCGAGTCGCGCGCCTTGCTCAGGATCCGCACCCCCACGCCGGCGTCCACCGCGGAGGACACCAGGGGCATGGGGATGGCCGAAACGCCACCCGAGAGCGAGGCCGCCGCCCACAACAGCGCCTTGAGGGCGTCCCGCTTTCTGGTCACCACGGCGACGGACAGGGCCGGAAGGGCCAGTGGGAGGGCGGCAGCCTTCACCTCCGGGACGTCCCGCCACATTTCCTCCAGGAGTTCGGGGAAGTCCAGGGCCTCCAAGGCGGTGCCACGTACCAGGAAGACCCTCGGGGAAGCCAGGCCCTCTGACCCCAACGCCTCCTGGCTGGCTTTCCGCCTAGGCTCCATGGACTCCCGCGAGTCACGCTCAGAGGCCAGCAAGGCGAAGTACACAGCCTCCCTCTGGAGCGATCTGGCCTCCCGCCACACGAGGGCGCTGTTGCTGCAAAACCGCATCTGAGAGGACGTCACGATGACGGCATTGTAGCGCAGGAACTTGACTTTCTTGTAGTCCTCTGGGTCAAAGGGAGAGCCATCAGGGACCACGGGCAGGTCCCACAGTCGGATGTCTGGGTGTTTGGGTTTTGGGTAAACTATCAGCTCCTTTTGGGGGCTGGGGGAGGGGAACTGGGCCGCCCCACCGTCCCCGGGCCCCAGGCCGCGGAGGGAGTTGAGGAGGGTGGTTTTCTCCGGGCTGCTCTCCCCCACCACAGCGATGTTCACCCTGCTGATGAGGAGGTCCTCCACCGCCTCCTTCACCTCGGAGGGCCCCTTCTTCTCCACGAACTCCTTCAGCACCTCCAGGAGGTTCAGGCTCCTCAGCACGTCCGCCATGGAATCCGTCCTCAGCTGCAAAAAAAATACCAGACACTAACAAAATGACAAATCGCACCATTTTTCAGGAGTGGCCTGGTCCTGATCCCCAGAGGTCCAGGGTCTGCTGGTTTTTGTTTTCGCCTTAAAAACGAAAACCTAGAAACCAGACGATGTGCGTTAACTGTGAAATCAACTGCTTTAATCGATCGACTAAGTGCCGAGTAGAAATAAAAATGCAGATATTTTGCGGGTCTCCAGGGCCATAGCTGTGAACCCCTGACTGTGATTTACCTGCTAATAACTTCAATAGTATTAGGTAACGTGTTAGGAGGACAGCTGAGAATGCTTTTAAACTGTATGACTTTATGGAACGCAATTTAATATGTTGTGGCAGACGGCAGGGAGAGGTGAGGGGAGTGGTAATTGAGGGCAGATACGTTGCCGCCCGCTGGCTCCACCCCCGAGCCTTATATGGACTTCCTGCCCCAACGAGGCAAGCCTGGGCCTAATTAAGCCATTAAGGGCAGAGGGATAAAAGGGGAAGCGGAGTGCACGAACGGCGCAAAGTACCGTGAGGGAAACGCGTGTTGTGGAGAGTAAGAGAGAGCAAAAAATATCTGTGTGATTACCTGTTTTGACCCGGACTGTTTGACTAACCCCGCTGTGTACCGAACTGTTTTGGCTGAGGACCTGGTTTTTGGATATCCCTGGATTACGGAAAAGGACAACGAGAACGGATTGTGGACTTTGGATTGGTTGCTGAATTTCCCCTTCCCCTCCTTGTGTAAATTTTCCCTAAATAAATCCCCCAATTTCACTCCAGTCGTGTTTCGTGTGATTGTTTGGTTATTGAATTGGTGACGTGGAAACCCCACACCCGTGAGCCTGCCACATATGGTGGAGAATGCGGGCACTACCCAAGCTCAATAACTAAACAGACACGGAGCATAATGGAAGCCTTAGTGAAGCAACTAGTGGAGACCAACATAGCGCAGCAGGCTATGCATCGGGAGTTGCTGGAGGAACAGCGTCAGCAGACCGCTCTCCTGCGAGCTGAACTCAGCCAGCTAACCGCCGCCCATGCTGCCGTGGCTGCCAGCGCAGCAGTCTCCCATCCTAAACCCAGTATGTTTCTGCTGAAACTAACAGAAGCTGATGACATCGAGGCTTACCTCCAAGCCTTTGAGAGGACGGCGGCTAGGGAGAAATGGCCCCAGGCGCAATGGGCCAGCCTGCTAGCACCCTTCCTGTCAGGCGCGGCACAGAAGACCTATCAGGATCTGACGGCTGAACAGGCGACGCATTATGAGGGGCTGAAAAAGGAGATCCTGCGCCGGTATGGTTACACACTGATCGGCCGGGCGCAACGGTTCCATGATTGGACGTATATGCCACAGCGTCCCCCGATCACAAATGCATGATCTGATTAGGCTGACCAAGAGCTGGCTAACGGCGGAACCACTGACGACCACGCCCCTCGGAAAGTGGTCATAGATAAATTTCTACGCTCTCTCCCATTTGAAGCTAAGAAGTTGGCAAGCCAAGCTAACCCACAGAGCGCGGATCAGCTGGTGGAACTGGTGGAAGGTCAACAGGTGGCTTTGGAGGTCCTGGGGCAGCGGACGCCACTGAAGGCGGAACCCTCCGCTCGCCGAAAGAGCGGAAAAGGACGGAGGACCATGCCTGGACCACGACCAGGGATGGAGGGACCCCGATGGTCAGCTCCCCGAACGACGCCCTTCCTGAACACAGACGGCAGGAAGTGCTACGAGTGTGGTGAGCCGGGACACATCGCCTGGAGCTGTCCAAACCGTGATGTCCAGATGCCTTCGGCCTCAGCCAGTGAGGTAGCCACCGGACGTCCCTGCGGGTTGCTGATGACATGCTGGGGCGGAGAAAAGTAGTCCTACCCCTGTTACCCCCGGTAAGGGCCAATGGAAAGGACACCACAGCACTTTTGGACTCCGGGAGTATGGTGACCCTGATCCGCCCCGACTACGCCCAGTCCCCGAACCTGACTGACACCGTGGCCATCACATGTATACACGGTGAAACTAAAAACTACCCTACACACTCCTCCACCTACAGACCACAAAGGGACAACACACGGGACCAGCGGGAGTCTCCCAAACCTACCGGTGCCGGTCCTTATCGGGAGAGATTCCCCGATGTTCCGTCCACTGTGGGCCAGTATGTCCGGAGACGTGGGGAGACGGGGGAACCAAAAGGGAGGAGGAAGCCGGGGAGGCGGGAGGGACACCAGAAGGGTGATAGCCAGATGTGTGGATTCCAGGAAGTGGACCCCCAGGCGTCAACAGAACCCCTCTCGGAGGACGATGCAGATGATGCAAGACTGGAGGAGGGTGAGGCGAGTCTGGACAGCATATTCCCAATGGATCACGAGGTGCACCAGAGCCCGCCTCTCTAATGGGCCGGTTTGGGACGGCCCAGTTGGAGGATTCCAACCTGGCCAGCGCTCTCCAGCAGGTGACAGTGGTGGATGGAAAGCCTATCGAGGGGGTAAGTCAGATCACATACCCTCATTTTTCGATAAAGAAGAAATTGTTGTATCAGGTGGTGAAGAAAAACGACGAATGTTTGGAATTGTTGTTGTGTGCCCCGACCCTTTGTACAAACTGTCCTGCAGTTGGCGCACTCCCACCTTCTTGGGGCCCACCTAGGGGTGGAGAAGACCTTAGACCGGATCAAGGCACGATTTTACTGGCCTGGTGTGAAAAGGGCAGTGGAAGATTACTGCCGCAGTTGCCCGGAGTGCCAACAGGTGGCACCAAAACCACACTTTCGTAGCCCCTTAATTCCCCTACCCATCCTTTCAGTCCCTTTCAGCAGGATCGCAATGGACCTGATAGGACCTCTACCCAAGAGCAGCCGAGGTCACCAATACATCCTGGTGATTTTGGATTATGCCACCAGGTACCCAGAAGCCATCCCCCTGCGCACCATGGCTACCAAGGAATCGCACGGGAGCTAGTCATGCTGTTCTCCCGAGTCGGCATCCCAGACGAGATATTAACCGACCAGGGAACCCCGTTCATGTCGCGAATCATGAAGATCTCTGCAAGCTAATGAAAATAACCCAGTTGCGCACCTCAGTGTACCACCCGCAGACCGATGGATTGGTGGAAAGATTCAATCGAACCCTAAAGCAGATGCTGAAGAAGGTGATGGAGGCGGACGGGAGGAATTGGGACCAGCTACTACCCTACCTGATGTTCTCGATCCGAGAAGTGCCCCAAGCTTCAACAGGTTTCTCTCCCTTTGAACTCCTGTACGGGAGACGACCCCGAGGACTACTGGACGTGGCTAAAGAAGCCTGGGAACAGCAACCGTCGCCCCATCGAACCATGGTGGAACACGTGGAAGACATGAGAGACCGGATGGCAACCCTGTGGCCCCTGGTACGAGAACACATGCAGGAGGCACAGGAGGCCCAAGCACGGGTGTACAACAGAGGGGCGCAACGAAGAGACTTCCAGCCAGGCGACAAAGTGTTGGTGTTGGTCCCCACCACAGAATGTAAGTTTTTGGCCCGATGGAACGGGCCATATGAGGTCCTTGAGAAGGTGGGTGAAGTTAATTATAGGGTCAGACAGCCAGGGCGTAGGCATCTGACCCAGATTTACCATGTGAATTTGTTGAAAAAATGGAATGCACGTGAGGTACTATACTCTATTCCCCGAAGAAGGCTACTACAGAGACCAAGCCTGTGGAGGTGCCACTGGGGAGCAGCTGAGCCAAGCACAGAAGCAAGAGCTGAGGGAGTTGGTCGGCCAGAACCAGGATGTGTTCTCCAGTGAACCGGGACACACCGATCTGGTACAGCACCGCATCATCACTGAACCTGGGAAAATGGTGAAATTGAGACCCTACCGCATACCAGAAGCGAGGAGAGACGCCATAAGGGAAGAGGTAAAAATGATGTTGGAAGCAGGAATCATCGAAGAGTCGAATAGTGAGTGGTGCAGCCCCATAGTGTTGGTGCCGAAACCAGACGGCACCATTCGCTTCTGCAATGATTTTAGAAAATTAAATGAAATCTCAAAGTTCGATGCCTACCCGATGCCCCGAATTGATGAACTAATAGAACGGCTGGGGACCGCCCGGTTTATCAGCACGCTTGACCTGACAAAGGGTTATTGGCAGGTGTCCTTAGCTCCCGAGGCGCGGGAGAAAACTGCTTTTGCCACCCCTGACGGGCTGTTCCACTACAGGAAGCTGCCCTTTGGATTGCACGGGGCCCCACCCACCTTCCAGAGGTTGATGGACCAGGTTCTCCGTCCCCATCGTGAGTATGCCGCGGCCTACCTTGACGATATTGTAATCCACGGGAACGAGTGGGAGATCCACCTAAACCAGGTGAATGCAGTTTTACAGGCCTTAAGGGGGGCGGGGCTAACAGCTAACCCAAAAAAATGTCGACTCGGCCTACGGGAGGCTGAGTACCTGGGGTACACGATCGGGAGGGGATGTGTAAAACCCCAGGTGAAGAAAGTGGAGGCGATTCGGGACTGGCCACGCCCCCGCACCAAGAAGCAAGTACGCACGTTTGTGGGGTTGACGAGCTACTACAGGAGATTTGTTCCCAACTTTGCCTCCCGAGCCAGCCCCCTGACGGATCTGACCAGGAGCCATCTGCCCGCCCAGGTGATATGGACCGAGGAGGCGGAGAAAGCCTTCCAGGACTTAAAGGGAGCACTGTGTTCTGGACCCGTGCTGGTGACTCCAAACTTCTCCAAACCACTGGTGGTGCAGACCGATGCGTCCGAAACAGGGGTGGGGGCCGTCCTATCACAGCTACAAGAAGGTGAGGAACACACAGTCGTATACATTAGCCGGAAGCTGTTACCACGGGAGCAAAGATATTCCACTGTGGAGAAAGAATGTCTAGCGATCAAGTGGGCCCTAGAAACGCTGAAGTATTACTTATTGGGACGGCACTTCACCCTCGTAACGGACCATGCACCACTGGTTTGGATGTCGCGTAATAAGGACAGTAACGCCCGGGTCACCCGCTGGTTCCTGTCCTTACAGCCCTTTGCGTTCTCTGTCATCCACAGATCAGGTGCAGCCCATGGAAATGCCGATGCCCTCTCCAGGAGGGATGCTCTAGGGAGCTGGACCGCCCCTCCCTCCCGGTCGGAGCTGAGGGGGGGGGTGTGTGGCAGACGGCAGGGAGAGGTGAGGGGAGTGGTAATTGAGGGCAGATACGTTGCCGCCCGCTGGCTCCACCCCCGAGCCTTATATGGACTTCCTGCCCCAACGAGGCAAGCCTGGGCCTAATTAAGCCATTAAGGGCAGAGGGATAAAAGGGGAAGCGGAGTGCACGAACGGCGCAAAGTACCGTGAGGGAAACGCGTGTTGTGGAGAGTAAGAGAGAGCGAAAAATATCTGTGTGATTACCTGTTTTGACCCGGACTGTTTGACTAACCCCGCTGTGTACCGAACTGTTTTGGCTGAGGACCTGGTTTTTGGATATCCCTGGATTACGGAAAAGGACAACGAGAACGGATTGTGGACTTTGGATTGGTTGCTGAATTTCCCCTTCCCCTCCTTGTGTAAATTTTCCCTAAATAAATCCCCCAATTTCACTCCAGTCGTGTTTCGTGTGATTGTTTGGTTATTGAATTGGTGACGTGGAAACCCCACACCCGTGAGCCTGCCACAATGTATACAGAATTCTCACAAAAACATGCTTTTGTGAAATGATTCAGTTATTACTTTTAAACACTTTTTTTAGAAATTGTTTGAAATTATATTTGAAATACTGAGAATACTGAGTATTTAAATCACAAAATGTATTTAAGGAGCATTTGCCTTTATTCACAATTATTTTCAAATGTCTTTAAAAATACTGAATTTTCAAATAAAAGGGGTTTGATTTAATTAAATTATTTGAAAATACTTTCACAACATAAAGCTGGTGGTGCAACATACGCAATTGCACCAAGCTGTTGAAAGACTTGAGAAGCATTGGATATGCGAGAACCTATCAGCTCTGAAATTTGATCGTTTTGTCCAATTTAGAGGAAAGTATATTGACTAGAATGGGTCAGGTGACTGCTGACGGCCCCAGTCCAACTGTACCGATTTCCATTGTTAATGGTAGTGAGTATGTACGGATGAATTTTATTTTATCTGTGTCTAACCTTACAAAATGTAAAAGAAGGAACTGTCTGCATGGCTGTCGAACTCTCTGACCACAGATAAAAAGAGGAAATACAGTAAAAGCCACTAACTTTAAAAAGATTTCATGGGAAGAAACAAACTGGCAAGTAGCTTATCAAGACTTCTGAGTTTGCCATTCCCCCTGCAAAGACATGTACAGGCATTTACCGTCTGTTAGAGGCAGCGCATGGGTTGTTTAAAATTGCTGACATAGGCTACCATTGCCCAAATTCAACCCCTAGCCCCAAGGAGTATTGTACAAAGAACTCTGGGATATTTTAAATATTTTACAATTGCATTTGTAATTTAATACATTTACATTACATTACATTCATTTGGCAGACGCTTTTATCCAAAGCGACGTACAAGAAGTGCATTTTCATGATCGTAGACAACTGCTGAACACGGGTTCAGTAAGGTACAATTACTTATTTTGTACAGCTATTTCTAGCCGAGAACAATGAACACTATCCTGGTCTAACATCTGCAAAGCCAAACTAGGCAGAAAATTAAGCTAGAGTATTAGGACAAATACAATTTACCAAGAAGTGCAGGGATGGGGCAACATGTAACAAGTGACAGGAAAAAGGGTTTTTTTTTTTTTATTTAAAAAAAAAAAAATATATATATACACAGCATGGTGGTGGTTATTCTAGGTATAGTCTGAAGACATGAGTCTTCAGGCCACGGCGGAAGATGGATAGTGAGGGGGAGGTTCGGAGAGGGACGGGGAGTTCGTTCCACCACTGGGGAGCTAGGGTGGAGAAGCTCTGTGATCCCTTTGGGCGGGTGGGAGGGTTACAAGACGCCCTGCTGCTGCAGAGCGGAGTGGACGAGCAGGCACATAGAATTGAGTCATGTCCTGCAAGTAGATGGGGGCTGTCCTGTTGGCGGCAGTGTAGGCAAGGGTCAGGGCTTTGAATCGGATCCTGGCAGCGACCGGTAGCCAGTGAAGTGATCGCAGCAGAGGAGTGACGTGGGAGAATTTGGGGAGGTTGTAGATGAGCCGGGCAGCGGCATTCTGAATCATCTGTAGTGGCTGTATGGCACAAGCTGGCAGGTTTGCAAGGAGAGAGTTGCAGTAATCAAGGCGAGAGGTCACCGTAGCCTGGACGAGCAGCTGGGTGGAGTGCGTCGTCAGGTATGGTCGAATCCTCCTGATGTTGTATAGGAGGAATCTGCAGGACCTTGATGTTGCCTTGATGTGTTCCTTGAGGTCCAGTTGGTCATTCAGGACCACCCCCAAGCTCTTGGCAGAGTGAGAGGCAGTCACTGTGGTGCCATCAACCGTGATTGAGAGTTCACGAAGCAAGGAGGTCTTGTACGGGAAGAAGAGCAGCTCAGTTTTGTTGAGGTTGAGCTTCAGATGGTGGCTGGCCATCCAGGTGGAGATGTCAGCCAGGCAGGAAGAGATCTTATCATTGACCAGTGTGGCCGAGGGGGGGAAAGAAAAGAAGAGTTGTGTGTCATCTGCATAACAATGATAGGAAAAACCATGTGAATTAATGACTGAACCAAGAGATCTGGTGTATAAGGAGAACAGCAGAGGACCCAGTACAGATCCCTGCGGCACTCCCGTAACAAGTGGATGAGAAGCAGAGGCAGACCCCTTCCAGGTGACCTGGTAGGTCCTATCTGCAAGATAGGAAGCGAACCAAGACAGGGCAGTCCCGGCAATTCCCATCCCAGCCAAGGTGGAGAGGAGTATTTTATGGTTGACCGTGTCAAAAGCTGCAGACAGGTCAAGAAGGATCAGGACAGAGGAAAGGCGTGAGGCTCTTGCAGTGGCAAGTGCCTCCGTCACAGCTAGGAGTGCAGTTTCTGTTGAGTGCCCAGATCGGAAGCCAGACTGATGAGGGTCTAGCAGGTTGTTCTGATGGAGAAAAGAGGTTAATTGTTTAAGAACTGCTCGTTCGAGGGTTTTGGACAGAAAGGGTAGAAGGGATATGGGTCGATAATTTGCTACATCGGAGGGGTCTAAGGTGGGTTTTTTGAGTAGTGGGGTAACACGAGCCGTCTTAAAAACAGAGGGAACATGACCAGAGGAGAGAGAGGAATTAACAATGGAATTAATACATTTTTAAAAGGCTCTAAATACTATTTGAAAAAGTATTTGATTTCCCAGGAAAGCATTTATTTAAAGGAATGTATGTTTTTATTACTGTTTGTGAAAGTATTTGGTTTTGTCAGGGATTCGGGGGGTTGGACCCAGGCGCAGAGTAAAAAAACACGGGAGACTCCAAAAGGAAAATTCAAACAAAGACTTTACTTAACAAGCAGGGAACAAACAAAAAGCCACGAGGGACAAAACCACAAACACAAAAAGATTCTTAAGAACTGAAAAAAACAACGGAACACGGGCAGGGCGGAACACAGGCAGGACAGAACACGGGCAGGGTGGAACACACACAAGCAGGAACGCAGGCAGAAACACAAGGAACCAGCACTCGAGTCAGGAAACAAAGAACTTAAATAGACAAGGGTAACAAAACACAGGTGAACTCAAAGAACAATCAAACCAGAAACATACAATGAAACGGAGGGGGTAACAAGACACAGGTGGGAACAGTGATAGAATAATTAAAACCAATAATACAATTAACACAGGGTGGGAGAACGAACTGAAACACAAAACTGAAGTGCCGCCATCTGGCGGCCAAAAGGGGAAAAACAGAAACAGAAAATGCGGAACCGTGACAGGTTTTCCAATAAAATATTTTAAATAAATACAAATACAAAATATTTCATAAATACTAAAGTGTGGGTGTGAATTACCTTTGTTGTAATTGTTATCTTTAATGTACTTTAGAACTGAAAAAGCACCATCAGCTGGCGGACATGGCCGTCTTCTCTCTGCCCAGCAGGAGAGGGCACTAGCAGACATGGCGGTTCAAAGAAATGACATACGGATCAAGAAAATCCAAACAAAACATTCTGGCAGATAACGGAATCTTCCAAAACATCCACTCAATCAGCCTAACAACAATTGGGCGAACTTTGAAAAAGCACCATATCACAATGAAACAAATTTACTTGGTGCCTTTGCTAAGGAATGAAGATAGAGCGAAGGCTTTGAGGGTGGAATATGTTCAGGTATGTGCACAGCAATGTTGCAATACTACAGTAGCAAATACTTTAGCGACCCGTCCTCTATAAATGTGTAGACTGGTTGACATTATGCCCTAGACATCACATTAGGATTATGTACGTATGTGAGTAGGCCTGCCCATTGGTCTCAAGGGATCTAGGCAAACTAGGCACGTGCCTAGGGTCCAGCTTCGCCAGGGGGTCCATTCAGCGCTGTCAGGCCTTGCGTGCGCCCCTCTCCTCTTGTTTTCACCTGTCTGTGTATTTGCCCTTGTTGGCCGGGGTGCTGCGTGCTGTCGTGAGTAGCAGTCCTGATTGCACGCAGCTGTTCGCAGTCCTTAAGAGGGCAAGGATGATGGGCGTTCACTCTCTCTCTCCGCCAGCTGGAAGCCTGACTGCCACAGACGCTGCTGCACTTTTTACCCGTACACATTTTTATGCTTTAGTTAGCACACCCAAACACTTCAGGCACCCAACACCTCCATGCACACTGATTAGTGACGCTGATATAGTTAGTTTGGTTTCGGTTTGGTTTGGTTTTGTTCTCTTTTTCAATAAACACTTGTTATTTCCTTCAACTAAAGTCTGGTGTCCGTTTCATGTGTCGGTCCTTGAGCCGGGTCGTCACATTAATTGGGGGCTCGTCCGGGATTGTTTGTGGATCGCAAACGTGTCCCTTTTTGATATTTAATTAGCACAGATAAAGTGTTATAATCGGTTTGCCACGAGGCTCTCTCGATTCGCATTAAGCAGAGCTAGTGTTTGCTTCCTGGTTTGTATGTAGGCGCGGATGTGCGCTGGCGTTCTGGCCTATCAGTGGCGAGTGTGGTACACAATGTGTTGGTGAGCTCTGTTTATGTGCTTGCATTGTGCAGACCAGCAAGTGCGGATCTGTTTGGATAGCCCCTTTGAAGGAATAACGTAATTGAGTTGAATTGCTGTAACGTTGAGCTTGAGTTAGGCTATATTAAAAACATTTCTTTTCACACATGTGGCATTGTGTTTGTTTTAGAAGGAGCTTGGTTGAAGTTGAAAGTAAAGCGTTCTAAATTTTTACGCCGTTGAGCATACGGGTGGAGAGAATAATTGAACTGTGTTTTCATTACAGCAGAGTTTTTTTCTTTTTCTCTGCTTCAGTGCTGCCATAGAGAGTGGGAAAGTTAAGGGTTTTTGAAGGGAACCGTCAAACAGTGTATTCTTGTCTTTTTCTAAGGCTGAATTAAGTCAATTAGTAGGGTTTTGGGGTGGCACTGTAGCATCTGCACACAAAAAAGGTGATTTCAGAGACATGGCAATTCATTTGGCATCCGAACAGGACATTACATTGTCATTAGCACCCATGCCAGCTGCACTGCCATCTCAAGAGCCAGAGAGTGAGTCTGAATTGGAACATGAGATGTCGTTTCGGGACCTGGTGCAATTAGAGACAGTCAAGCATGACTTTGAAATGCAGAGGTTAAGGCTTGGAAAAAGTAAAATCCGAACAAGATTTAAAGGAGAAAATTGAGTTTGCAAAACTACAATTTGAACAGGATAAGTTGGCTTGAGTGTGAGAAATTTAAAGAGCAAAGTACTAAGACAATCTTTTTTTCTCACTCAATACTGTATTTTCGTACTTCCCCCCACTTTTTTTAATAGTCTTCTGCAGCTGTTACGGGGAACCGACTTCTTCATGGAAAGAAGGGAGAAAGAGAAGATTCTTTTTGGATATTTGCAATGAGCTTATTTCCAGAACCAATGCATCGTCACTCAAGACCTGATCTCATAATGCAGCAAGTGATAATAACAACAACGGAGCCAAGTTCAGCAAGCGTTGCCAAGAAATATCAAATCATTTTGCACTTTTTTTTCATTAAAGAGCTTTCTTATGTCTAATGCAATGTTCACGGTGCAAGAAATACATGGAAAAGTAACAAACAAAAAAATCAAATTAATGCAAATGCGTAATGCAACATGAACAGTACAGGCTGAAAAGTATTAGGCCACCTCCGGTTTTTTTATTTTTATTTTTTTTTCTTAAATTGGTCGCGAAGAGTTCAGTTCCTCAATCTGCCCGCCCGACTGCAGCCGCCACCACCCTTTCCGCATCGGCGGCCATGTCGTCGATGGCGCCATTGAGCGCCAGGAACATGGTGGTGAAGGACCAGCTAGCGGACTTGGCGGTCACGGGCAGCGCCATCTCCACCACGCGGGCACCGGTGGGCTTCTGCTTCTCTGCGGCCGTCAGCAGCTTCTTCACGGCACCCTTGGTGATCTCCCGGGAGAGGGGGCAGGCGCGCACGACCTTGAGCCGCACCCCGGCCCATCCCCGTCGGCGGCCCAGCCCCTCCAGCGACCTCCGGGACGTCCCGCCACATTTCCTCCAGGAGTTCGGGGAAGTCCAGGGTCTCCAAAGCGGTGCCACGTACCAGGAAGACCCTCGGGGAAGCCAGGCCCTCCGACCCCAACGCTTCCTGGCTGGCTTTCCGCCTAGGCTCCATGGACTCCCGCGAGTCGCGCTCAGAGGCCAGCAAGGCAAAGTACATAGCCTCCCTCTGGAGCGAACTGGCCTCCCGCCACACGAGGGCGCTGTTGCTGCAAAACCGCATCCGAGAGGACGTCACGATGACGGCATTGTAGCGCAGGAACTTGACTTTCTCTGTGTACTCCTCTGGGTCAAAGGGCGAGCCATCAGGGACCACGGGCAGGTCACACAGTACGAAGTCGGGGTGTTTGGGGTTTGGGGTTTGGGTGAACTGTCAGCTCCCCTTGGGGACTGGGGGAGGGGAACTGGGCCGCCCCACCGTCCCTGGGCCCCAGGCCGCGGAGGGAGTTGAGGAGAGCGGTTTTCTCCTGGCTGCTCTCCACCACCACAGCGATGTTCGCCCTGCTGATGAGGAGGTCCTCCACAGCCTCCATGGCCCAGGAGGTAAGACCGATTGTCTGGCAGTCAGAGGGTTGCCGGTTCAAACCCCACCCTGGGCATGTCGAAGTGTCCTTGAGCAAGACACCTAACCCCGAACCCCTAACTGCTCTGGCGAATGAGAGGCATCAATTGTAAAGCGCTTTGGATAAAAGCGCTATATAAATGCAGTCCATTTACCATTTACCATTCTTCTCCATGGACTCCTTCAGCACCTCCAGGAGGTTCAGGCTCTTCAGCACGTCTGCCATGGAATCCGTCCTCAGCTGCAAAAAAAACCCAACAAAATGACAAATCGCACCATTGTTCAGGAGTGGCATGGTCCTGATCCCCAGAGGTCCAGGGGCTGCTGGTTTTTGTTTTCGCCTAAAAAACGAAAACCTAGAAACCAGACGATGTGTGTTAACTGTGAAATAAACAGCCAAGTAGCAAAAATGCAGAAAAATGCAGAATTTTTGCGGGTCTCCAGGGCCATAGCTGTCAACCCCTGGCTGTGATTTACCTGCTAATAACTTCAATGAGTATTAGGCAACGTGATGGAGCAGCTGAGAATGCATTTAAACTGTATGACTTTATGGAACATAATTTAATATGTATACAGAATTCTCACAAAAACATGCTGTTGTGAAATGATTCAGTTATTACTTTTAAACACTTTTTTTTAGAAATTGTTTGAAATTATTTTTGAAATACTGAGAATATTGAGTATTTAAATCACAAAATGTATTTAAGGAACATTCGCAATTATTTTCAAATGTCTTTAAAAATACAGAATTTTCAAATAAAAAAGGTTTGATTTAATGAAATTATTTGAAAATACTTTCACAACATAAAGCCGGTGGTGCAACATACGCAATTGCACCAAGCTGTTGAAAGACTTGAAAAGCATTGGATATGCGAGAACCTATCAGCTCTGAAATTTGAGCGTTTTGTCCAATTTAGAGGACAGCATTTTGACTAGAATGTGTCAGGTGACTGCTGATGGCCCCAGTCCAACTGTACCGATTTCCATTGTTAATTGGTAGTGAGTATGTACGGATGAATTTTATTTTATCTGTGTCTAACCTTACAAAATGTAAAAGAAGGAACTGTTTGCATGGCTGTCGAATGCTCTGACCACAGAAAAAAAGAGGAAATACAGTAAAAGCTGCTAACTTTAAAAAGATATCATGGGTACCAACAGACTGGCAAGTAGCTTATCTGTGTCTAACCTTACAAAATGTAAAAGAAGGAACTGTTTGCATGGCTGTCGAATGCTCTGACCACAGAAAAAAAGAGGAAATACAGTAAAAGCTGCTAACTTTAAAAAGATATCATGGGTACCAACAGACTGGCAAGTAGCTTATCAAGAAGTCTGAGTTTGCCATTCCCCATGCAAAGACATGTACGGGCATTTAGGCTACTGACTGTTAGAGGCAGCACATGGGTTGTTCAAAATTGCCGACATAGGCTACCCTTGCCCAAATTCAACCCCTAGCCCGAAGGAGTATTGTACAAAGAACTCTGGGATATTTTAAATATTTTACAATTGTATTTGTAATTTAATACATTTTTAAAAGGCTCTAAATACTATTTGAAAAAGTATTTGGTTTCCCAGGAAAGCATTTATTTAAAAGAATGTATTTTTTATTACTATTTGTGAAAGTATTTGGTTTTGTCAGGGATTCGGGGGGTGGACCCAGGCGCAGAGTAAAAAAAAAGCGGGAGACTCCAAAAAGGAAAATTCAAACAAACACTTTACTTAACAAACAGGGAACAAACAAAAAGCCATGAGGGGCAAAACCACAAACACAAAAAGATTCTTAAGAACTGAAAAAAACAGGGAGGAACACGGGCAGGGCGGAACAGGCAGGACAGAACACGGGCAGGGTGGAACACACACAAGCAGGAACGCAGGCAGAAACACAAGGAACCAGCAGCCGAGTCAGGAAACATTACATTACATTACCTTACAGGCATTTGGCAGACGCTCTTATCCAGAGCGATGTACAACAAAGTGTATAACCATAACCAGGAACAAGTATGATGAAACCCCTAGAGAGAAGTACCGGTCCAAGTACAGGGAACAACCGCATAGTTCAACTTGGACCCTGATGGTTAAACTGATTAACACTAACAACGAGAACGGCGACAACGCAATCTATGGAAAAATAAAAATAAATAAAAATACAAGTAGTCGTTAAGACAGGCGCATCAACTAAGTAACCTATGAAACAGCTGCCTAGTTACAACCCTAAGTTTAGTCATTTACAGGGGGTAGGGAGGGATGGAGAGAGGTGCAGCCTGAAGAGGTGGGTCTTCAGTCGTCGTTTGAAATTGTTCACAGTCTCAGCAGTTCTGACCTCCACAGGGAGGTCATTCCACCATCGTGGGGCCAGAACAGGCAGGAGACATGTTCTGGAAGTGCAGGTGCGAAGAGGGGGAGGTGCTAGGCATCCTGAGGTAGCAGAACGGAGGGATCTGGCTGGCATGTAGGGTTTGAATATCTTGTGAAGGTATGCTGGGGCTGATCCCTTGACTGCCTGGTATGCTAGGACCAATGTTTTGAATTTGATGCGAGCTATAACAGGCAGCCAGTGGAGGGTAGTGAGCTGGGGAGTTACGTGGGAGTGTCTGGGGAGGTTGAAGACCAGACGAGCCGCAGCATTCTGAATGAGCTGCAGGGGTCTGGTGGCAGATGAAACAAAGAACTTAAATAGGCAAGGGTAGCAAAACACAGGTGAACTCAAAGAACAATCAAACCCGAAAAGGAGGGGATAACAAGACACAGGTGGGAACAATGATAGAATAATTAAAACCAATAATACAATTAACACAGGGAGTGAGAACAAACTGAAACACAAAACTGAAGTGCCGCCATCTGGCGGCCAAAAGGGGAAAAACAGAAACAGAAAATGCGGAATCGCGACAGGTTTTCCAATAAAATATTTAAATAAATCAAATACAAAATATTTCATAAATACTAAAGTGTGGGTGTGAATTATCTTTGTTGTAATTGTTATCTTTACTGTACTTTAGAACTGAAAAAGCACCATCAGCTGGAGGACATGGCCGTCTTCTCTCTGCCCAGCAGGAGAGGGCACTAGCAGACATGGCGGTTCAAAGAAATGACATACGGATCAAGAAAATCCAAACAAAACATTCTGGCAGATAACGGAATCTTCCAAAACATCCACTCAATCAGCCTAACAACAATTGGGCGAACTTTGAAAAAGCACCAAATCACAATGAAACAAATTTACTTGGTGCCTTTGCTAAGGATTGAAGATAGAGTGAAGGCTTTGAGGGTGGAATACGTTCAGGTATGTGTATAGCAATGTTGCAATACTACAGTAGCGAATGCTTTAGCGACCCATCCTCTATAAATGTGTAGACTGGTGGACATTATGCCCTAGACATCACATTAGGATTATGCACATATGTGAGTAGGCTTGTCCATTGGTCTCAAGGGATCTAGGAAACTAGGCACGTGCCTAGGGTCCAACTTCGCCAGGGGGTCCATTCAGCGCTGTCAGGGCTTGCGTGCGCCCCTCCCCTCTTGTTTTCACCTGTCTGTGTATTTGCCCTTGTTGGCCGGGGTGCTGCGTGTTGTCGGGAGTAGCAATCCTGACTGCACGCAGCTGTTCGCAGTCCTTAAGAGGGCAAGGATGCTGGGCGTTCACTCTCTCTCTCCACCAGCTGGAAGCCTGACTGCCACAGACGCTGCTGCACTTTTTCCCCGTACACATTTCTATGCTTTAATTAGCACACCCAAACACTTCAGGCACCCAACACCTCCATGCACGCTGATTACTGACGCTGATATAGTTAGTTTGGTTTCGGTTTGGTTTGGTTTTGTTCTCTTTTTCAATAAACACTTGTTATTTCCTTCAACTGAAGTCTGGTGTCCGTTTCATGTGTCGGTCCTTGAGCCGGGTCGTCACATGAATTTGGGGCTCGTCCGGGATTGTTTGTGGGTCACAAACATGTCCCTTTTTGATATTTAATTAGCATGGTAAAGTGTTATAATCGGTTTGCCATGGGGCTCTCTCGATTCGCATTAAGCAGAGCTAGTGTTTGCTTCCTGGTTTGTATGTAGGCGCGGATGTGCGCTGGCGTTCTGGCCTATCAGTGGCGAGCGTGGTGCAGGAAGTGTTGGTGAGCTGTTTATGTGCTTACATTGTGCAGACCAGCAAGTGCGGGTCTGTTTGGATAGCCCTTTTGAAGGAATAACGTAATTGAGTTGAATTGCTGTAACGTTGAGCTTGAGTTAGGCTATATTAAAAACATTTCTTTTGACACATGTGGCATTGTGTTTGTTTTAGAAGGAGCTTGGTTGATGTTGAAGTAAAGCCTTCTAAATTGTTACGCCGTTGAGCGTACGGGTGGAGAGAATAATTGAACTGTGTTTTCATTAAAGCAGAGTTTTTTTCTTTTTCTCTGCTACAGTGCTGCCATAGAGTGGGAAAGTTAAGGGTTTTTGAAGGGAACCGTCAAACAGTGTATTCTTGTCTTTTTCTAAGGCTGAATTAAGTCAATTAGTAGTGTTTTGGGGTGGCACTGTAGCATCTGCACACAAAAAAGGTGATTTAAGAGACATGGCAATTCATTTGGCATCCGAACAGGACATTACATTGTCATTAGCACCCATGCCAGCTGCACTGCCATCTCAAGAGCCAGAGAGTCTGAATTGGAACACGAGATGTCGTTTCGGGACCTGGTGCAATTAGAGACAGTCAAGCATGACTTTGAAATGCAGAGGTTAAGGCTTGAAGTTGGAAAAGTAAAATCTGAACAAGATTTAAAGGAGAAAATTGAGTTTGCAAAACTACAATTTGAACAGGATAAGTTGGCTTGAGCGTGAGAAATTTAAAGAGCAAAGTACTACGACAATCTTTGGTAGGTCGACCTGGGTTTGAGGCTTCTGTACTTCATTCTTTAGATGGGAATTCTGGCTCCTCTGGTTTTGATGTCACCCGCAATCTTTGTCCAATCCCTAAATTTTCTGAAAAAGACCCAGACACGTTTTTTGTGCTGTTTGAGAGACTAGCTAAAGTTCTTAATCGGCCGGAGGATGAACAAGTCGTTATGCTGCAGTCAGTGTTGGTTGGTAAAGCGCAAAAAAATTCTCCTTCGACGTTTCAGAGACTCATGAACAGGGTGTTGGCGGGCCTAGAGGGTTGCGCTGCCTACATGGATGCCGTTGTTGTCTTTAGTGACACGTGGACACAGCAAGCTGGAATGTAATTGGGCAGAGGGCCACTGTTGATGTCCCGGGACAGTGTGGAGCCAACATCTCAATGTGTGCTGCCATTTCCATTACATTACATTACATTACATTCATTTGGCAGACGCTTTTATCCAAAGCGACGTACAAGAAGTGCATTTTCATGATCGTAGACAACTGCTGAACACGGGTTCAGTAAGGTACAATTACTTATTTTGTACAGCTATTTCTAGCTGAGAACAATGAACACTATCCTGGTCTAACATCTGCAAAGCCAAACTAGGCGGAAGATTAAGCTAGAGTATTAGGACAAATACAATTTACCAAGAAGTGCAGGGATGCTGCCATTTCCCACAATGCAGTTGAGGCTCGTGACCCTCTGTTGGGGGCATTCAACTCTGTGCGCCTCATACATTTTCTGGGTGGGCTGCACAACCGTCTCGTACAGCCAAATGCCCAGATGGTGTCCATCATTGTCTGGGACAATGTAAACTTCCATCGTGCATTGGCTGTGCGAGACCGGTTTACAGCCCATCCAGAGTTCCGATCAACATTCCTTCCACCTTACTCCCCCTTTATGAACCCCATCGAGGAGTTTTTCTCGGCCTGGAGGTGGAAGGTATACGATAGGCGTCCATATGAGCAGGCAATGCTCCTTCAGGCCATGGATGAGGCATGCGATGACATTACAGCCCAGCAGTGTCAGGGGTGGATAAGGCACTCTAAAAGATTTTACCAGCGCTGTCTTGCCAACGAAGACGTCAGATGCAACGTCGACAAAATTCTGTGGCCAAATGCAGCGGAGAAGCAAAATGCTGCTTAAGCACCAAAAAGCAGTTTTTTTTGTTGTACTTTATGGTAAAGTTTGTTGTTACTGTAACTGTTTTTGCTTTTACTATTTTGGTTTTTACTGTACAATACAGTTGTGTTTACAGTACTGCATTACTGTATGAAAACTTCAACGATGAACATATGCACTATTCTGACACTATTGTGGCAATCTCGCCAACGTTATTGTAGCTAGCTGTAAATATTTGTAAATGCATGATCGTGTTTGTGTTGTTATTAAATGTGCTTAGCCTGTTAATAGTCGCTTATGTAGCGCTAGCTAACTTCGTTGTATTTGTGTTCGTTGGACCCTTACGCTTGTGTACAGTAGTGTTGTTAATGTCGCTGTGAA
Organism: Anguilla rostrata; assembly: GCF_018555375.3. Lineage (NCBI taxonomy): Eukaryota > Metazoa > Chordata > Actinopteri > Anguilliformes > Anguillidae > Anguilla > Anguilla rostrata. The sequence goes on from NW_026986350.1 coordinate 20,153, forward strand.
TACCGCTGTAAGTAATGCTAGTTTTGTGTTGTTGTTGTGTGCTTGATGTTGCGATTGGCTCTCGCTAGTGTCCGGTGATTGGTGCACCGCGGGCAGCGAATTAAGCCAATCAGGGCGTCCTGAAAAGCTGTTTGCCCGATCGAACGGCACAGATCTGTAGAACTGTTAATAAGCGATGTCTGCAATATAGCGAAGCTCCGCTGGGGAAATTCAGAAACGGACAACCCCGTCTCCGCCTCTGTTTTCCGCGCCGAACGCTACACTATAGCCGCGTTTCCACCAAAAGTACCCTTTTAGTCCCAGGAACTACTTTTCAAGGAACTAAAAGGTTCCTTCAGCCCATGGTTGTCTGCGTTTCCACCGCGGTCTAAAGTCCCGCAAAGATTAGGCAAATTAGCCCACTGACGTATGAAAAAGCGACGTTGTCGTCGGTCCATCTGTCCTATGATTTCTTCTGTAACCCCATACTACCACCGAAGTAGCCTACATTATTTTCTAATAACCGGGACAGCCCAGAGGGGTTTATTCCACTTATATACAACGGGTTACCAACAATGATTATATATGGTTACTTTTGTATTTATTTTTTTTATCGATTTAGTCACCTGGAATTTAAATATTCTTCTGCAGCCGTTTGGGCATATTTTACCGTTGTCAAGCAAAACTGTCGTTGGTAGTTGAACTTGGACCGTTGTTATGCAACAAATAGGATATAACAAGCTAATAGTCAGATTTTAACTGCTTTATATATCCTCTCAAACACATTCATTATGTTTTTATGCGAACATTCGCTTTCATGTCTTGACATCCGAAGCGACAGAGTGCATTCACATTTATATGTATAACTGGCAACAACAGCAGAAAACATGCACACGTTGTAAACAATTTGCTGTTTGATTACTTTCTCATCGTCAATTCCATATAGGCTAATCGCAAAATGACAAGAATAGAACGAAAACTCGGACTTGCGTGAAAATTTTAATTAGTAATGGTACAGCCACCGTTTACTTTCCTTCGAAGTTACAGCTAGCCGAGCAGCGAAGTGTGTATCAAACGTTTAGAGTCAATTACAACGGGCTAACAAAGAAAATCCGGAAGAAAATATTCAGCAACCGAATTAATCGTTTGAATGTTTTGGTACGTAATATGCTTTCCCAGCACGAATGCTTTTTATAAAAAAAAATTATAAAACGAATACTAAAGCAAGAAAAGAACAGAAGAGCACACGTTATAATTCCAAGACGTTGGCAGGCTATAACCAAAACTAGGCTACTGCGCCGCATAACATACAAGTTTGATTTGAAGTTATTATGAAAATAAATTGGTTTGCGGCTGCATATTTTTAAACATGGCGGCTGAAAACAAACACAAAAAAATGCTGCGAGTACTCGACCAATCAGAAATGTTCAGCGCTGCAAGCTCCACCCAAAAGGTTCCTGTACTTTCGGAAAGTACTACCCCCCGAGCAGGAACTTTTTGGGGGGTAAAATAAAGCCCCCGGAACTAAATTTAGACCCTAGTTCCTGCGGTGGAAACGCACTGAGTTCCTCAAAAGGTTCCTAGTTCCGGGGTAAAGTTCCTGCGGTGGAAACGCGGCTTATGATAAACTTTAGCATGCAATACAACCTAATTTGGTTCAGTTGTTTCTATTGTGCATGCTATATATGATTTTGAGCCCAAGATTAGGAGAATAGCATTTTGCATTATGAAGAACACTTTCAAACTCGTTTTTGATCAGAAGGATTTTGTGTTTGGCAGCATTATTTGATTAGGACTGTTGTATATTGAAAGTGCAGCAATGATTTAACTTCATTGTTTGAAATATCTAATGTTCTGGTGCTGTGATAAACTTTTGCATATAATATTCTCTGATTTGACACTGGTATTTTTATTTTGCATGCTACATTACATTTTGAACCCAAAATGAACAGTACAGCATTCTGTGTTAAGAGTTTCGCACATTGAAACTCTGTTGTGCAAAATAAGTCAGAGCAATCGTAATACATGTAGTTAAATATGGGAGCACAATAGCGGTCATCAAGTAAACTAAAAACATTTTTTTTTACTTCAAAGAAAGCTTCTAATATGAACCTAGACAGTTTTAGTAGACAGTTTATAATCAAATCAGAATTGGATTAAATTCACACCTGTACACTTAAACAAATGTTCAATGTCAAACCAGCAAATACATTTTATCCCTTTTTGACAACAAAAAAAACACATACCTCATTTAGTCCTGCCGTTATTTTATATACAACTTCAAAAAGACTGCAAAAGGAATGCACTTATGTTTAAGACCTGTTCTCCCCCAGCTTTCTTTGCAAGACAGTAAAAGGTCCTTTCAGTCTATCTCACTCAACAGACCCTTTTAAAATTCTGCCAATAAAAAAAGTACAATTAACTTTGAAAAATAAACTTTCTTCATCATAAATGCATAAGCACAGTGCTTTGAATAAGTGAGGAAGAGAGAGAGAGAAAAAGATAGAGAGATGAGAGAGTGAGAGAAAGATAGAGGAAAACATAAAAGTTTAACACCACATCAAATCTCAGAAAAACTATCTGGGTGGATAGATAGCAGTCCTGGTAAGATGAGACGTAGCTTTCTTTCATTTTCGGGTGAACTGCCCCTTTAAAACTGAACATTATTCTCATGTGGGTTTAGACCGAAGTTCATGCCGTTATCCATCTGTGAACGGGAGCCCTCTCTGATCTTCAGCCTTGCTCTGAAAAGAGAACAAAATAATCTGCACCTCAGTCTCATCCTCCTTTCTTACCTTAAGCCCTGTTCGCACGGCACTAGTATTACCTGGGGATGTTTGAAATCAGCTATTGGTATTAGTCTTTTTCCTGTAAGCTTTTCAGCAGACTGTTCCAACCATAAGATGCAGAATGACTGAAAACCAGCTTTCCAAATTCAGAAGAGGGACAAGGGACTTTTTAAAAACGTATAACAACCCTAGAGCACAATGTAACATTCTTTGAAAATCCATGAGGATGCAATTGTGATTTGGTGTTCTCAAAAACAGACAGCAGCTGACTTTACGCGACAACCTGTGGTATACAGTCATTAAAGCACAAGAGATGCAAGTGCAGTGTACAAACATAGTGATTCTGTAATAAGAATGAAAAATGAAAAAACCAAAATTCTATTCTTCAGGATAAATACTAAATAAACTTCTCTGCATGTCATAAAAATACTCTTAGGACAGATAGATAGAAATTACCCTCAACATTCAGTGGTTTGTTGTTTTATTTTTATTTTTAAAACAGAAATAAATCAGCTTTAAAAGAAACAAAACATGCTCACATTTTGAATTAGCCCCTGAATCTGGTCTGTTTCCATCTTCAGGGTTCTGGTAATCATCGTTCTCATCTTGTGTACTCCCTGTGTGTTTCTGATGCTTGTTTTTTACCTAACATATACAGCACACACACACACACGCAGGTTCATGGTTATTTAAAGGAACACCTCAGTGCACGAACCGGCATAGTCTCAGGACAGTGCCTATGTTCATATGAAGAGGAAAAAGTGGAAAGACAAAACCTTTTTTATTACAGAATTAACTCTGCAAAAACTCGTGAAATTAAAAAAAAAATATATCCAATTATGTATGCATTCTTTGAATTTTAACAGTGAAGGCACATATCCTCCGACGAGAAGCCAATTTGTAATCGCCTCTCTTCATTGTCAATGAGAGACAATTCTTTGCCTCTGCAAGGCATGTTGGGATAGCTAGCGACAAGAGGTAAGAAAACAAAGTGACCAGTGTGATAACCAATCAGATTAAAGATCTGACTTGTATATTATCCCCCATTAAAAATTTTACTATGCCCACAAGCGACCGATTGTGGGAGGCGAGAGCGATGCCAAGTGAACTTGTTGGAGGATCAGTGGATTCAGCCTTAGTCTGGACACTTCACTGTGATGGCTTAAGACTTCCATTTCTTGAAAAGAACAAAAGGCTTCTGCATCAACATTAAGGGCAAGAAAATAGCATTTCAGCCCTTCAGCTGAGTCTGTGAGGTTTTCTCCTCTGTTTGGACTGAGTGATTAAAGACAAATGCAAATCTCATCCTGTCTTTACTACACACGTCTCTGATACTGAGGGAATCTGCATACATTTAATTTTCATAAATATGAGTGTAGTGGCGCCCCCTGGTGTATATTTCTCTGTGTCACACTTGCTCACCTGCAGCACGTCATATTCAGGGCTGATGTTGGGGAGCTGCAGACTGGCATATGTGTCCCCGTCCCTCCCTCCCATTAAAGGAAAAGACACACAGATGGTGTGAATGTAAAACAGAGGTGAAATCAGGCTGAGCTGCAGAGTGTTTCAGAAGAGGAAGAGGAGGAAAGGATGGTGAGACTCACCTTCAGTCTTCTAGACAACCTGGAGGCATGGAAATCAGAGTAGAGAGAGAATGTGTTATTGCCTCTGCTTATCCAGCATGTCTCTGCAAGCCACATACATTTACTGGATGGGATAGTTTTAACTTTTAAAATATTTTACTGAAAGCATAATTGCCTCTCAGTATCTGGTCAGAGACTATGGTAATGATATATTTTATCAGCAGTAAGATCAAGATGACTGTACCTTTTATTTTTGTGGATACAGAATCCAACAGTCAGCACATACAGACAAATCAGTCCTACGTTTATAATAAGTAATAGTGGATTGCAAGTGAATCCTGAAAAAAACAAAAAAAACAGTCATTATGGTTGGATCGCATTCATGCCTAAAAGACTTATTGAAAGACATCATCAGACATTACTTGTTTACAGATATCCAGCCCATATAATCAGAGTAAACTGGATCCCCTCATTTTAAACTATTCATGACAGTCAGAGTACTCTGCCCCTCCAATTCTATTTCATCAAATTCAGGTCTTACAAATTCTGGATCTACAACTTCATACACAACCAGAGTAAGAAAATTTGTGGACTGTGTCTGATAAAGTAGAAACAGTGTCATAGACAAAATTGGAGGCCTACATAATTGTAAGCCATAGTGGAATAAACAACACATCTCCACTGGATTAGTCTGGGTGCAGTAAAATGTTGGTAACACTTTAATGAGCTGTCTTGAATGATAATAACAGGGGTTACATTATATTTATAACAGTCCTATTTAGGCTTTACGACATACGGTAAAAGTCAAGTTTTAAGACCAGCCATGTATGTAAATACCTGCGTGTTGCTGTGGTGACGGGAAATGGAGCTGGAGGCTGGAGGAGCTGAGAGTGTTGGTGCTGATGCAGAGGAAAGTGGATGTGTCTCCCTGTGATTGGCGCATGGTGAGGGAGCTCCTCAGGCCTGTGTTCCCCAGCTGCTCCTCCCTGATGACTCTGTCAGTAGAGTTAGTGACCCGCAGTCCAGACACATGCCACTCCATGCTGGGAGAGGGATTCCCACGGCTCTCACAGGAGCAGCTGATCTCTGCTGCAGTTCTGCTGCAGCTCCCAGAGCCAGAGATCTGAGGCATGTCTGAACACAGGATCCACAGTTACAAATATTAATGTTGTTTACATATAGCAGTAATATGATTTCTACAATTATATAATAGATGCACTGAACATACATATCACATTCAGCTGTACAGTTGTTGAGTTCTCCTTGCCATGTTCATTCTGTGCTTCACAGTAGTACTGTTCACTGCCACTGGACTCAGTCACATTGAAGGTGAGATTCTGTCCAGTTCCTACAGTGTTCATGCCTGTCCCACTCACTTTATACCAGGTGAAGTTCTGCACTGCTGGTTTGGCATTACTGCTGCAGGTCAGAGTCACAGAGCTGCCCTCTAAAGCCGCGTTTCCACCAAAATTACCCGGAACTTTCAGTCCCAGGAACTACTTTACCAGGAACTAAAAGGTTCCTTCAGCCAATGGTTGTCTGCGTTTCCACCGGGGTCTAAAGTACCGCGAAGATTAGGCAAATTAGCTCACTGACGTTGTCGTCGGTCCATCTGTCATATGATTTCTTCTGTAACCCCATACTACCACCGAAGTAGCCTACATTATTTTCTAATAACCGGGACAGCCCGGAGGGGTTTATTCCACTTATATACAACGGGTTACCAACAATGACTATATATGGTTACTTTTGTATTTATTGATTTTCATATATCCTCTCAAACACATTCATTAACAGCAGAAAACATGCACACGTTGTAAACAATTCGCTGTTTTATTACTTTCTCGTCGTCAATTCCATATAGGCTAATCGCAAAATGACAAGAATAGAACGAAAACTCGGACTTGCGTGAAAATGTAAATTAGTAGTGGTACAGCCACCGTTTGCTTTCCTTCGAAGTTACTGCTAGCCGAGCAGCGAAGTGTGCCCTCCAGATGCGAACCATGCACCGTAAATGAGTCCATAGTCTTCCTGGTCTTTTCGTGGAATTGAAAAATGGCAGTAAAATTACGGCAGTCTGAAAAAGCTAAAGCGAAGATTACTAGAATTAACCTGTTATTTTACCCGGATAAAAAGTGCGGAAGGTGATTTCCAGTTTGCTTGTACTGTATCACCAATGTTAATTATGCAGAACTACCGCATACCTCACATAACTGTATCAAACGTTTTGAGTCAACAACGGGCTAACAAAGAAAATCCGGAAGAAAATATTCAGCAACCGAATTAATCCGTTTGAATGTTTTGGTAGCCTACGTAATATGCTGTCCCAGCACGAATGCTTAGAATTTTATAAAACGAATACTAAAGCAAGAAAAGAACAGAAGAGCACACGTTATAATTCCAAGACGTTGGCAGGCTATAACCAAAAGTAGGCTACTGCGCCGCATAACATACAAGTTTGATTTGAAGTTATTATGAAAATAAATTGGTTTTCCGCTGCATATTTTCAAACATGGCGGGTAATGGCGGAAAATAAATACAACACAAATGCTACGAGTACTCGACCAATCAGAAATGTTCAGCGCTGCAAGCTCCACCCAAAAGGTTCCTGTACTTTCGGAAAGTACTACCCCCCTAGCAGGAACGTTTTGGGGGGTAAAACAAAGCCCCCAGAACTACATTTAGACCCTAGTTCCTGCGGTGGAAACGCACTGAGTTCCTCAAAAGGTTCCTAGTTCCGGGGTATAGTTCCTGCGGTGGAAACGCGGCTTAACACTGAACCAGAGGGGCTGACTGACACTGAGGTGTTCTTAGGAGCATCTAGCAGATGAAAATATGACATATGACGAGTAATATAGCATTTGATGCAATGTAATGGTATAATACTTTTGAAGATAAACATGACATCAGGTAAATGTACTATTTTTGATTTTTAATTATATCATTGCATTAATTGTCCTTATTTAATTATTTTGTTAATTCAGCATACTGACCATGCAGTGTAAAGCTAAAAAAAAGAAATGTATTATTATTATTATTTTTATTATTATTATAAAATCTAAGAGTAATATATTCAAATCCAGCTCTCTTACATAGAACTCTGAGAATCCTACTGGCCTCAGATGTCTTCTGAGTGTCTCGTTTTTGCAGTGTGTAAAGTGCCCTGCAGGTGATCTTCTGCCCATGGTGGAGGTGGGAAGCAGTGAAGGTCAGAACTGAAGACACTGATTTGGTTTGATCCTCATTCTCTTGCAGTTGATTCACACTGTCACTCAGCCTGGGGGTCCATGTCAGATTTGGGGGGAGTTTGGGACAGGGGGCTGCAGCAGAGCAGCTCAAACTCACGGAGGTCCCCTCCATCACCTTCACCCTCTCTGGGGTTATCTTGGGTTTTGGTGGAGAGGCTGGGAGACATAGAGACATGAGGATGGATTACTGTCTCTCTCAGCATTGGAGAGTCATGCAGAATTCAGCACAAACTAATATCAACATCGAGCAGCATACTCACTAATTCAACCTTAAAAAGGGACTAAGAACATTTGACTCCACCATGACGTACAATTCTTTCAAGTTTGTCAAATGTTTTCTGTTCCGAGCTCATAAACATTCTGCAAAGCCAGACCTTTCGTGTTTGAGACAATTACGATACATTTTGAAGTTGAGCGTTCTAGAGACTCTGATGTCTCCAGTATTATAGTTCAGGCACACACACACAAAAACAAAAAAAGCAAGTTACCTGTGATATTAATTTGAACACTTTGTTCAAAATTCAATTTGAGTCTATTGTTGCATTCTAATCTGAATTTATAATGACCATGAGAATAATTCTTCGGAAGGTTCTCCAGGACTGTAGTGCAGTTTTTATGCAAGAGGTCTCCAGTGGTCTTTCCATGAAGAGAGGATGCAGATTGGCTGCTGGAATCAAACACTATAGTTTCATCTTTTTTCCATTTTCCATTAACTGAAGATGGATCCTGTAATAGATCTGAGTCATATTCAGATGGGATCTCAAATCTGCAGGGAATCAGCACACAGGATCCAATCAGAGCTTCAATACTCTGAGGCATCCAGACTGCCCAATTGCTGCCCAAGGCTCCTGCAACACAGACAAACCAGTTCTGTCACAGTATTACACTGGAGATCCTACAGCACCGAAAAATCACACTATACTGTACAAGCCTGGTTCATGTTAAAAATAGATTAACATAAATGCAACAATATGATGTCTAATAACTCATACCTGAAAACATCATAAGTATCATAAATACTTCCATTAATATCCATGGATATTTTCAAATGCTCTGACCACATAGTTGTGTGCATGACTGATTTTTGGGTACACTATAGTATATTCCTACATAATTACATATTCATTTTTGTAGTAAGCAACTTTCATTTCTCTTAATTTTTTGCAATAAGAAATGAATGTTATTATTTGGTCAAATCACCATGAAAAGTCTGATTGTTTATGTCCTCTGTATTGTACCAATGAACATTCTATAACTCCATCCACACCAAACCCCACCTTGCAGCAGACAGCCAATGAGAATGTATCTCTCTGCTCCAATCATGTCTCAGCATTAGTGAGGAGCAGAGGCACTGGGTAGAGCTGATCTGGAGAACGAGAAACACAATCATCAGATGCACAAACAGACAGACTGTTTGTGCAAACCTCCTATTCAGTCCTTTTATCAACCAGCAGGGACTCACCGATTGGACAGATAGAATTATACCTGCATTTTATTTGTTCTGTTTAACTCCTGTTATTCTCATTGCCTTTTTATCTAGGAAATAAAATGCAATTACATGCAATTTTGGAAAGTTATTTGACCACGCTGCCCATGAAGTAAATGCACTTTGTGCATGTAAGGAAGGCCTGCAATAACTTAACCAGCATAACTACACATTATTTACAGAATGAATGGACAGCAGCAAATGCTTTCTTTATTTGCCTGCATGCAGTTTGTCTGTTTGTCGTACCTGATTTTCTGTGTCAGTGAAAACTCCAATGCAACATGTGAGACACTGGAGTCCGATCTTCAGTATTCCAGGGCACTGTATTGTGGGTAAGAGTGCAGTCCATTAGTACTGTCAACATTCTGTTCACAGGAATACATGAATATACCAACATGATTGCCTACGTAGCACACAAGGTCATTTCGACAATAAGCGTACTGTGTTTCCGTGCTGATGGGAGAACAGGCTCATATACTAGAGTGGCAGTATAACCACAGTGCTAGTTCAGTGCTGTGGTCAGCGCAACATCCTCTTCTGCCAGAACCCTGGGTTTGAGGTCTGTCAGATCCGTCATTAGGCTTTGTGTCGCTTTTTTCTTTATTTTGCACAATAAGACAACAAGCTGCTCAACATAAATACAATGAAATAAATGGCTAAATCATTCAAACAAAACACGTTGAGGAGAAGGGATTTAGAGTAGGGGGAGTGGGGTGCAGGGAAATCTTAATTTCTCTTTTTTCCTTTCTCTGATTTATTCTCAGTTTCTGAGGTGAAATTCACACAACCACACAACCGCTGTAACTGGCCTAACTAACACTTATGTTGGTCATTTTGCAGGATTTGACCAGAGGTACTGTGCTTACGTCCCGTTGGGTGATCAGGCTGAATGTACTCATGTTCTCCTGATGTAAAAGTGCAGTCATGATGAAGGTACTGTAATAATTCAGAACGTGAACAGAGCAGCAGCCAAAATCATTGGCCGTGATTACATGTAATCTTTCAAAATTAGTTGCATGACAGATAAAACCATGAACAGCCTGTTCAATCAAACCCATGAAATCTGTTTTTACAGCTGCTCCCTTATGGCTGAAGCACCAGACCTCATTGGTCTAGAGTGCACTTCCTGTGTGGCTCATTTCCTGAAGCTATTTGCAAGTGTGACTTCTTGGTACCAACACTTCGGCCCTGCCTAACAGTTACTATCAGGAATGGCGTTTTATCATTTATATATTCCAAAGCATCAAACGATATTGAATTTATCAACAGATTATACCGTATGTGTATGTACTGTATGCGTGTATATTGGCAAGACATCTGTTAAGAAATAATTTTATATAATTTCATTGTTGACTAGAATATGTGAGCAAGCACAAAGTCCTTTCAACTCCATTTCATACGGCTAAAATGTTTTAATTGCTCATTTATATCTAAGGACCGAGGACTTTTTCATTAATGAATAAGCTTTCCCTACATGTCCATGAAAGTACAGGCTTTGTTTTATCTAATTTGTTTTATATATATATATATATATATATATATATATATATATATATATATATACATACAACTGTAGCAACTCAGCACTTCTAGATAACACCAAAACAAACACTTTAAAAAGACTATGGATAAAAAAGCAAAAATAAAAAGAACTTTTTTAATTCACCATCCATCTTCAGTGAAATGTATGCACTATAAATGAACAATGAGTCATCATTAACATGACGTTGCCATGATATAGACTGTCATATACATCACTTCAGAAATACACGTTATACCACCTGAGTTGCAATTTCTGAAAATATACTGCGATATGCGAGACATACATACATACATCTTCAGCCAAAAAAACAAAATCACTGAGAGCCACAACGTATCCTGGGAAGCAATGATCATAAAACGTTTCCATTATTGAGACGATATATGAGCTTCAGTTCTTTTAAATGAAATGCTAATGACAGAGGTATAAAGACAATCTGTAGTTTGACTAAGCCAAGTGCTACACAGGTGGAAATATACTTACTGTAGAACAGAAGAATATCCCGTCTGTCCCTCTACTGCACACTGACCCTCAGCCTGCAGAGCACAAGCATAAATGCACACAAAAGAGGAAGTGCTCATATGTGTGAAACATGCTCGAAACGGGGGGCTGTGAATATGTTTTGTACATATGTGACTATATGTAACATTTGCACTTTTGTACGAAAAAACTACTGAGCTTCAACTTTTTCTCTGTCTTAGTACAATAATATGAATATGCTTAAATGCCAAACTCAGTAACAGAGTCTGTATTTACAGCTTATTTAGAATAAGCAAATAAGCATTAATGTCCAACACACAAACGGACAACAGAGAAACATCCAAATGAGATTGGAAAAAAGAAGAGGCACTGCAGGATGCAGGATGCAAAGATTTATTTAATCTTTATTTAACCAAGAACACCCCATTCAGATTGATATCTCTTTTGCAAGGGGGACCTGACATATAGAGTTATCCAATGAGACAGTTCACAATGAAGTTGCAAACATCAACTAGGCAGTGAGACAGTAGAGTAACAGAAATTACAGGGCAGGGTTTAAGTAGGAGCATATTTCACTGAGTCATGAATTGTTTGGACTGAGTGATTAAAGACAGATGCAGATCTAATCCTGTCTTTACTCTACTGTCTCACTGCCTAGTTGATGTTTTCAACTTCATTGTGAACTGTCTCATTGGATAACTCTATATGTCAGGTCCCCCTTGCAAAAGAGATATCAATCTGAATGGGGTGTTCTTGGTTAAATAAAGATTAAATAAATCTTTGCATCCTGCATCCTGCAGTGCCTCTTCTTTTTTCCAATCTCATTTGGATGTTTCTCTGTTGTCCGTTTGTGTGTTGGACATTAATGCGCATTTCCTTATTCCAAATAAGCTGTAAAGACAGACTCTGTTACTGAGTTTGGCATTTAAGCATATTCATATTATTGTACTAAGACAGAGAAAAAGTTGAAGTTCAGTAGTTTTTCGTACAAAAGTGCAAATGTTACATATAGCCACATATTTTATGTACAAAAAATATTCACAGCCTCCCGTTTCGAGCATGTTTCACACATATGAGCACTTCCTCTTTTGTGTGCTTTTATACTTTTTTTATACTGTGCTCTGCAGGCTGAGGGTCAGTGTGCAGTAGAGGGACAGACGGGATATTCTTCTGTTCTACAGTAAGTATATTTCCACCTGTGTAGTCAAACTACAGATTGTCTTTATACCTCTGTCATTAGCATTTCATTTAAAAGAACTGAAGCTCATATATCGTCTCAATAATGGAAACGTTTTATGATCATTGCTTCCCAGGATACGTTGTGGCTCTCAGTGATTTTGTTTTTTTGGCTGAAGATAGAAAACATTCTTAACACTGTATGTCTCACATGTTGCAGTATATTTTCAGAAATTGCAACTCAGGTGGTATAACGTGTATTTCTGAAGTGATGTATATGACAGTCTATATCATGGCAACGTCATGTTAAAAATTATGACTCATTGTTCATTTATAGTGCATACATTTCACTGAAGATGGATGGTGAATTAAAATAGTTCTTTTTTTTTTTGCTTTTTTATCCATAGTCTTTTTAAAGTGTTTGTTTTGGTGTTATCTAGAAGTGCTGAGTTGCTACAGTTGTGTATATATATATATATATATATATATATAAAACAAATTAGATAAAATCAAGCCTGTACTTTCATGGACATGTAGGGAAAGCTTATTCATTAATGAAAAAGTCCTCGGTCCTTAGATATAAATGAGCAATTAAAACATTACAGCCATATGAAATGGAGTTGAAATGACTTTGTGCTTGATCACATATTCTAGTCAACAATGAAATAATACAAAATTATTTCTTAACAGATGTCTTGCCAATATACACGCATACAGTACATACACATACAGTATAATCTGTTGATAAATTCAATATCGTTTGATGCTTTGGACTATATAAACGATAAAACGCCATGCCTAATAGTAACTGTTAGGCAGGGCCGAAGTGTTGGTACCAAGAAGTCACACTTGCAAATAGCTTCAGGAAATGAGCCACACAGGAAGTGCACACTCCTAGATCGATGAGGTCTGGTGCTTCAGCCATAAGGGAGCAGCTGTAAAAAGAGATTTCATGGGTTTGATGGAACAGGCTGTTCATGGTTTTATCTGTCATGCAACTAATTTTGAAAGATGTAATCACGGCCAATGATTTTGGCTGCTGCTCTGTTCACGTTCTGAATTATTACAGTACCTTCATCATGACTGCATTTTACATCAGAAGAACATGAGTACATTCAGCCTGATCACCCAACGGGACGTAAGCATAGTACCTCTGGTCAAATCCTCCAAAATGACCAACATAAGTGTTAGTTAGGCCAGTTACAGCGGTTGTGTGGTTGTGTGAATTTCACCACAGAAACTGAGAATAAATAAGAAAAAGGAAAAAAGAGAAATTAAGATTTCCCTGCACCCCATTCCCCCTACTCTAAATCCCTTCTCCTCAACTTGTTTTGTTTGAATGATTTAGCCATTTATTTCATTGTATTTATGTCGAGCAGCTTGTTGTTTTATTGTGCAAAATAAAGAAAAAAGCAACACAAAGTGTAATGACGGATCTGACAGACCTCAAACCCAGGGTTCTGGCAGAAGAGGATGTCGCGCTGACCACAGCGCTGAACTAGCACAGCGGTTATACCACCACTCTAGTGTATGAGCATGTTCTCCCGTCAGCACGGAAACACAGTACGCTTATGGTCGAAATGACCTTGTGTGCTACGTAGGCACAGTGCCCCAGTGCTGCTGGTTAATAAAAGGACTGAATAGGAGGTTTGCACAAACAGCCTGTCTGTTTGTGCATCTGATGAGTGTGTTTCTCGTTCTTCAGATCAGCTCCACCCAGTGCCTCTGCTCCTCACTAATGCTGAGACATGATTGGAGCAGAGAGATTCATCCTCATTGGCTGTCTGCTGCAAGGTGGGGTTTGGTGTGGGTGGAGTTATAGAATGTTCATTGGTACAATACAGAGGACATAAACTATCAGACTTTTCATGGTGATTTGACCAAATAATAACATTCATTTCTTATTGCAAAGTTGCTTACTACAAAAATTAATATGTAATTGTGTAGGAATATACTGTAGTGTATCCAAAAATCAGCCATGCACACAACTATGTGGTCAGAGCATTTGAAAATATCCATGTGCTTAATATGAGTTATTAGACATCATAATGTTGCATTTATGCTAATCTATTTTTAACATGAACCAGGCTTGTACAGTATAGTGTGATTTTTTGGTGCTGTAGGATCTCCAGTGTAATACTGTGACAGAACTGGTTTGTCTGTGTTGCAGGAGCCTTGGGCAGCAATTGGGCAGTCTGGATGCCTCAGAGTATTGAAGCTCTGATTGGATCCTGTGTCCTGATTCCCTGCAGATTTGAGATCCCATCTGAATATGACTCAAATCTATCAGAGATCCAAGCTTCAGTTAATGGAAAATGGAAAAAAGATGAAACTATAGTGTTTGATTCCAGCAGCCAATCTGCATCTTCTCTGCAAGGAAAGATCACTGGAGACCTGTTGCAGAAAAACTGCACTACAGTCCTGGAGAACCTTACAATGAATTATCATGGTCATTATAAATTCAGATTAGAATGCAACAATAGACTCAAATATAATTTTGAACAAAGTGTTCAAATTAATATCACAGGTAACTTGCTTTGTTTTGTTGTGTGTGTGTGTGTGTGTGTGTGTGTGTGTGTGTGCCTGAACTATAATACTGGAGACATCAGAGTCTCTAGAACGCTCATCTTAAAAATGTATCGTAATTGTCTCAAACAGGAAAGGTCTGGCTTTGCAGAATGTTTATGAGCATGGGACAGAAAACATTTGACGAACTTGAAAGCATTGTACGTCATGATGTTCTTAGTCCCTTTTTAAGGTTGAATTAGTGAGCATGCTGGTCAGACAGTGTTGATGTTGATATTAGTTTGTGCTGAATTCTGCATGAGTTCCCAATCCTGAGACAGACAGTAACCCGTCCTCATGTCTCCATGTCTCCTAGACTCTCCACCCAAACCCAAGATCCCCATAAAGAGGGTGGAGGTGATGGAGGGGACCTCCGTGAGTTTGAGCTGCTCTGCTGCAGCCCCCTGTCCCAAACTCCCCCCAAATCTGACATGGACCCCCAGGCTGAATGACAGTGTGGAGCACCTGCAAGAGAATGAGGATCAAACCAAATTTGTGTCTTCTGTTCTGACCTTCACTGCTTCCCACCTCCACCATGGGCAGAAGATCACCTGCAGGGCACTTTACACACTGCAAAAACGAGACACTCAGAGGAGGTCTAAGGCCAGTATGATTCTCAAAGTTCGATGTAAGAGAGCTGGATTTGAATGTATTACTCTTAGACTTATTATTATTATTATTATTATTATTATTATTATTATTCTTAATAATAATAATAATAACAATAATAATAATAATAATACGTTTCTTTTTTTAGCTTTACACTGCATGGTCAGTATGCTGAATTAACAAAATAATTAAATAAGGACAATTAATGCAATGATATGATTAAAAATAGTACATTTACTGGATGTCATTCATATCTTTAAAAGTATTCTACCATTACATTGCATCAAATGCTATATTACTCGTCACATGCCATACTTTCATCTGCTAGATGCTCCTAAGAACACGTCAGTGTCAGTCAGTCCCTCTGGATCAGTGTTAGAGGGCAGCTCTGTGACTCTGACCTGCAGCAGTAATGCCAACCCAGCAGTGCAGAACTACACCTGGTATAAAGTGAATGGGACAGAGATGAACACTGTAGGAACTGGACAGAATCTCACCTTCAATGTGACTGAGTCCAGTGGCAATGAACGGTACTACTGTGAAGCACAGAATGAACATGGAAAAGAGAAATCAAAAACTGTACAACTGGCACTTGATTGTAAGTTTGCTATCATGTCACACATATGTTCTTGAAAGTTTTTTTAAATGAAAATTTTTTTTAAAATATATAAATTAAAATGTTATTTCCTCAGAAAGGTTTACATGTACTGTATAATGTGTGGATGTTGGTGTTCAAGAAAGTCAGATTCACCATCTTTTATTATTTTATCATATTTGTATTTTGAGCATAGATTAGGAGTTGAAAATGAGTGGGGAAAGAATGTAGCAGAGAAACAGATATAAAAGCAGTGCTTTTTACCATTAGACCTCCAGTCCTGGAAAGCCAGATTGGTCCATCAAGATGTTTCTCAGAGGAGTCACATCAGGCAGAAAGCACAATTATTCTTTTGGATTTTCTCGATTATGTTAAATTGCCAGGTGGTAGTTCAGTATAATGGGTAAAGAACTGGTCTTGCAAACTAAAGGTTGCCGGTTTGATTCATGGGCGGGGCACTGCATTGTACCCTTGAGGAGTGCACATACTCAACTGCTTCAGTATTTATCCAGATATATAAATAGGTACAATGTAAAAAAGCCAAAGTTGAGTAACTTTCTTTGGATAAGGATGTCTGCTAAATGCCCTTGAACAAAATATATATAAAATGAGTTAAAAGGCCAACTTCATTCCAAAGATCTAAATCTAATGATTTTTCCACTTGTCCATTATTTGTACATGACAACAACAAAAAACAGTAGAAACCATTTTTTGGCAGTATGGGTCTAGCAATGTCAATTAGTTGTGTTTCTCCATAAATTACAAGGTAATTTTGATCGTGCGTAAGGAATGAAATATGGCCATGCTTGGGCAGTTTATTTTTAGCTCCATTTTACAAGTACAAGTTATTTTCAGTGTAAGGTCTCAAAGCACTGGTTTTTATTTGTTCATAAACTGATCATTTTTCATTAGCAATAGGAAAGCTTGCTGCATTGAGTTTTAAAGGACAAATATTTTTATTTCAGATCCTCCTAAGAACACCTCACTGTCAGTCAGCCCCTCTGGTTCAGTGTTAGAGGGCAGCTCTGTGACTCTGACCTGCAGCAGTAATGCCAACCCAGCAGTGCAGAACTACACCTGGTATAAAGTGAATGGGACAGAGATGAACACTGTAGGAACTGGACAGAATCTCACCTTCAATGTGACTGAGTCCAGTGGCAGTGAAATGTACTACTGTGAAGCACAGAATGAACATGGCAAGGAGAACTCAACAACTGTACAGCTGAATGTGATATGTATGTTCAGTGCATATATTAAATAATTTTATAAATCATATTATTGTTATATGTGTGCAGCTGTCATATTAGTAACTGTTGATCCTGTGTTCAGACATGCCTCAGATCTCTGGCTCTGGGAGCTGCAGCAGAACTGCAGCAGAGATCAGCTGCTCCTGTGAGAGCCGTGGGAATCCCTCTCCCAGCATGGAGTGGCGTGTGTCTGGACTGCGGGTCACTAACTCTACTGAGAGAGTCATCAGGGAGGAGCAGCTGGGGAACACAGGCCTGAGGAGCTCCCTCACCATGCGCCAATCACAGGGAGACATGCCCACTCTCATCTGCATCAGCACCAACACTCTCGGCTCCTCCAGCCTCCAGCTCCACCTCCCGTCTCCACAGCAACACTCAGGTAAATGGAAGCACATTTCTCTTTTTTAAAGGAGTACCATGGTGATTTTCACAGTTTCTCGGTTTTATGTGCTATTTGCACAAGAGGTATTGAAGAAACACAATGAGTAAAGTATTAAATATGTCCGTTCTTTATTTTTGGAGAAATATGCGCTTTAAATTTATCGTCCTATTTTCAACCGGTTGAGAAATTTGTCAACTTGGTGCGTCACGAACACAGGAACCACTCCCCTTTCCACGCCCCGTAAACCCATGGATAACTCAAGACCCATATTTTGCGCTGCTCACTTACTGGCAAGACAATGCAAATATTTGACTAACGTTAGGTTCACTTAAATTAGAGTGCCTTTTAAGGACTATTAGATTATTTCTGGTTATATTTATTTAGCTAGCTAGCTAACGTTAGCTAGCTAGGTAGTTTGCTTTCATAAGGCAATGTTATCGATAACGTTAGCTAGCTAGTTTGCTTTTATGAGGACGTTATAGTTGTGCTTTTATCTTAACTTGGCTAGCTAGATAGCAAAAATTATAATTGGATATAAATCAAAGTCCTTACCTTAGCTATCTATCGATACTTCATATAGTACTAAGCTAGCTAGCTTGTGAAAAGTCTCCCAAAAAGAGCACGTATCATGGGGGTAGCTATGGTAACGGGGTACGGTCTGTCAATCATAGCTAACTGACAGTTCTCATTACCACGCCCAGACGGTTCGGGTGAACTTTTATAGTGGGAAATTTAGGCTTAGAAAAATACGTTTTAAAGTACAATGAAATGACTGAATAATAAAAAAATTATGCACATTTGTTTTGTTGTTGCCTAAAGACAACTGGGAAGTGTCACGTTCAACCACCATGTTACTCCTTTAACATATTTATACATCACACACTAATATACAGAGGTGCAGATTTTGACGGTTTTATTTAAGGGTTTGTAAAAGTACTGTTGATGACGCTGTGCTAATATATTTTCTTCTTTTCCTCCTGCAAGTGACATTATAGGTCGTTGTATTGGTGGGCAGGGGTTCATTTGATATCCCACGCAAAATGTATTTTGTTCCATTTTGTTTTTGGAATACATTCAGCTTTTGAATGGCAGGTTCTAGAATACAACTATTTTTATGTTCCACACAATACCATTCTTCAAATGCATACATGGTTGAATAATTATTTCTGTAATTCATAAGTTCATTCATTTATTAGTGGATATTTACAAAAGTAATAATGCATGTATTATCTTAGAGAGAATGGAAAGAATGCTATACATTTTGCAGGCTGTGTCTTCACTGTAATTGGGTGAACATATACATATATTTTTTGAAGTCTGTTTTTCGGTATGTAACTGACATGTCATTCATGCAGGTTTTGGCATTATCTCACTGCTGATTGCTGCAGCTGCCGGTGCTGGTGCCACGATGATGATATGCCTCATAATGCAGCACATTCTGAAGTAAGAGAAACTGGGGCCTATAAAGTCAGTGTCAGTGTAAAGGGAAATTTCACTGTAATTCTGTGTTATTGTGTGATATTACTCAACCCCACTGGGCTCATGTAGATGTGTCCCTGTCCCACATCCAGAACACGCCTCTAAAACTCCACGTGTTTCTATGACACAAAGAGTGAATGTGGCAGCTTGGCTCAGAAATTGAGAGGTACTTTCAGGAGAATGGAAATGCACGACCTGAAGAATCAAAATATTGTAACTGGCACTTTTCAAGCCAAACCATATTATCAGTGGACAAATCCATGTAAACAATCGATATTCTGTATTGTGCAGAAGGGGAGTCACTTCACACAGCAAGGTGTGTGTTCAGAAGTCCCACAGAGGGGCAGTCCCTCTGAGCATTTCTAACATTCATATCACATCACATGGTGTTTCAGGTTCAGCTTAGCCAATCATCATTTGTTTTACGTTCACTGTTCTTCTAAATAAGCTTAATAAGGGTTAACCCCCCCCCCCCACACACACACACACACACACGCAGACACACACACACACAACAAAGCACATCTGCAATTATGAACTATCGGCAATATTGATTCATTACTGATCAGTCATGTTAATAATAAATACGAACATCAATAAAATGGTAACACTTGAACTCCAGCATAGCTTTAAAATTTGATGTTCGTGGAAAGTTCCCCTTTAACCTTGGGGTGGAATCTATCAAGGATATTTGATTCAATAAGATTGAAGGTCATATATTGGGAAGAAAACTGCAAAAGGGAACGTACTTATGATTTGAGAGGGCGGGGTGGAGGGTGTGTTTGTGAATGATGTGTTGGTAATCCAATCTGTAACTGAAATAACTTTAGAGGGATACGATGACTGTGTTTCTCCTAAAAGCAAACAGATGAGCTCCAACCCTAACCCAATCACAGAGTGTGTTAGTAACAACCAACAGAACAAAACAAATAGAGATTGGTGGATGCTTTCTGGCTACTTTGGTAACCCGAACCCTAAACCTAACCATCAGCTGAGGGAGGGACGCTACAGACCATTCCTGTTTGGTTTTGATTTGTTGGTTTGTGCTACTTTGCAAAAGTGCTGCCCCCACATGATGGTGAAATGCAATTTCCAACGTATGGGCAGTAGAAAAACAGGACTAAATGTTACACTGATCTCTGCAGTGATTATAATGAAAGTCGGGTGTGCATCAGCAGAATCTGTGTACTATTCCCAGGAAGAAGAGACACAGCCAGCGCTCTGAAAGTAGAATGAAGGACAGCGAAGGGATCATACTGTCAGATGGGGCAAGTCTGAGACAACATTCATGCGCACACATACACACACCTATACACTTACTTTTTAGAGACATTCACCAGAGATCTTTCTTTCCACGTCTGAAAGCATATTCAGCATGCATAACGCCTTAGTGGAAATTGAGATGAGGATACCAATAGTACTGGAATAATTATTAAAACATCAATTAAACAAGGCAGCTGCACCTAATGGTATGTATCTAAAAGTACACAAACAGCTAGAGCTGATCATCTATAAACCACAGACAGGTTTTATCTTTAACTGATTCTTATGTATAAGAAGCATTTTAAGTGCTTGCCATGGTATTTGCCAGGGAAATGTATGCCTAACAAATTTCTATTGGGGAGCTACAAAGTGTTTTAATTCTAATAAGACATACCAAAAATAATTAGATAAAATATCACAAGTAAAATTGTAATAAATGTATTGTTTTTTGTTTTGTAATGCTTATTATATAAACTTACATTTTTTGGTTTAACTTGTTATTACTGTTCCCTTACATATACATGTCAGCTGAGGGAGAATGACATTTCAAAGATGTATACATTTTTGCTGGGGTTTGAGTATGTTCATTTTCAAACTTCCATCTGAGGGTATTCTTCTGATAATCCAGCCAGGATGGGAAACTGGTGGCACAGTCACTGCAGCTGTCTTTGTGCCTCAAACTTTTCCAAGAAAGAGGACAAGTGTAGTTCTCAAGAGCTCTGACAGAGATTGCGGTTTGATAATGTTACTGTACTCCACTCGAGCCAGGCTACTGCACTGGGTGAAAGAGGAAGAGGAAATGCACGAGGGAGAGAAGGAGGAAGGAGGTTTTTGACCGAATATCAAAAGTGTTAAGAAAGAGCAGAGAAAAAGAGAAATAACTAAATGTTGTCTCTGTATCCTAGCACAGTCATGTTTCGCCTATTATTTAATGATTAATTATGCAATGATATATTAGATAATAACTGTAACTGATACCTTTATAAGTACCACAAGCAACGAGCACTTTATAACACAGGTAACACTTTAACACCATAATTATTTCAGAATAATTTTATACAATGCAAAAAAATGTGTATGTATAAATAGGAATAATAATAATAAAAGGAACACAAAAAATTGATTTCATACATGGATGAATTAATTAATATTTCAAAGAGCTTTAACTAATTTCTTTAATTTACAGAAAAGATATTTGTTGACCTGTAAAAATGGCAGAATTAGCCAGTGTGAATAATATTTAAAATTTAGATACTCCACATGCTCATAGCTTTACCATTAGATGAAAATGAAATGTATCACAACAAGGTTTTGTTTTTTACATTCATTATGCGTGCAAGAATGAATTAACACTGTGAAGCAGGACAGTTTTCTTTTAGTTTTGTTTTCATAGGCATTGGGAGACATTATTTTTCTTAACTTTGTGAGTGAAGAATCTAAAAGATGACATCTCTTCCTTCTTCTCTGGCTGTTTCTCAACACAGTTTTTGCAGCTGCCCTGTCATTTTCTTCAAATGGCTGTGTCCCAATGTTGACGTTTCGCAAATTCGCACCGTTCTTTTTCTTTTGACCTCTTGATCAGACGGCCGCTCAAGATGAGGAATCGATCTACGTCAACAAGACCATGCTGTCGGGCGCGGGTGTGGTGGAAAAGGGGGACGAGGGCGCCCTGCACTATGCCACCGTGGATTTCTCCAAACTTCCCGGCACAGGTGGGGAACACGGAACGGGCATCGTCCGGGGCACTTCCAAACGGACGCCCGACTACGCCATCATCCGACACAAATCCAGGGAAGAGAGAGAAGGAGGAGAGGAAGAAGGTGAGGAGGTGCAGGAGGAGATGAGGAAGGAGGGCCAAGCTGAGCTGGGCACAGAGAGGGAGTCAGCCGAGGCAAGGGGCGAGAAGGAGGAGGAGCCCACGGAGGAGGCCACCTACGGGAACATCTGCCCCTCCAGGCCCACTAAGAGGGCACGGCTGGGACTGCAGCAGCCGCCCGGGAACCCTGCTGCAGAGGAGGAGCAGCGCCAGGAGGAGAACTCAGCAGGAGGCCAGGAGGACATGTACGTGGACGTCATGAGCCCCTTGACGGAGGGTAATGGAAAGGGAACGGAGGAGAGTGAGTACGCTGAGGTCAGGAAGCCCAAATAAGTCACCATGGAGATAGGCCAACTCATCACACCACGCTGCACTCTCATAATGCCAAGATATTGCTTTACAGACTTGGATGGAGTTGCAAAAAAAATAGCAGATATTTTAATCAGGAGATTAGTGTACAGAAAACTAAGTGAGCTACTCCAGGAAATACGAAATACTCCAGGCTGTGAATAACGCTCAGAGAGCACCCAATCAGAAGCCAGCACAGAGCAGCAGGCTAATGGGCTCAAGACAGAGTGAGAAGCAAAGCAACTAAGGCAGAATAAGTGTTGTTTTTTTATTAACTCTCGAATTGCTAACAGGTGAACACGCAATCTCATAATCAGAGTGATGGTTATGTCACCCTCTGGTGACCAGCAGGAGGAGGTACAGCTTGAATCCTCACAGTGGGAGATGAGTTGTTCCTGTTGGGGCAGGGGGAATCCCTCTCCCAGCATGGAGCAGCAGATACTTGTGTCTGTTTCTTAATGTCTTTCTTCAGGTCATCGCCGGAACGTGCAGCAACAATGCCACGCTCAGGGTGTGCTCGCATTGGTCAGCACTCCAATAGTAAACAGAGATGAACATTGAACATTGGCATATCTGCCATTTCAAAAACCAGCCTCAGTGCCACTTCACAGGCTTGCCAACTACTGATTTTGATGTTTTTTATGCTACACTCTTCCTATGCTGTGGAAACCCCCCTCCAAATTAGCATAAAAAATTTAGACTTTCTTTGCGCAAAACACAACTTCATGTAAATCAAACGGATCCAGACCCCTCATTCTCTTGATCATTTTGAGGATTGTGTACCTTTTACACTTTTTACTATTTTAGATGAAGATTATAGTTCTCCCTCAGAAAAGAGAAGGGAGCTAGCCTGGGGGGAAAAGTGCTATATCGAGTTAATTCATACATTTCTCTAACTGTGTGGTCACTATCTTGTTTGCTGAATAAAGTATTTAAGTTGTTTGTTTGTTTTTCTTTTTTTTGATAAGCCAACTAATTTCAGCATTTAATAAAATGGAGATATGCCTAAGTAGTCTACAGTTTGCCTTGCATCCTGTTTCCCTTGCATGTTGTTAAAAGAATGAAGACCAACCTGGAGATCACTTGCTTCAAATTAAAAAAATTAAAAAAACTGAGCCTGAAAGAGCATTATTAGAGCACCAGTTCAAAGTGAGCACCGGACACATTGGATATTATTATTATTATTATTTTTTTTTTATTATTTAGCATACATATTATTTATCTCGCCCCCATGGAAATGTAAAATTCCACCCAGATTAACCTTCAAAAATAACAAAGGAAAACAACAAAGCAAAATTACAAAAATGGTATCCCAGGGGAAGGAATCCTTATCCAGCTGGGATCACACCCTATACAGCGAATAAAGGGACTAAACGAGAGTTAGGGTAGGACTGGAGAAAATGGGGTCAAGCACCTTCTAGAATCCACTGGGCAAACAAAGTAGTAGGGCTAGGCAAGAAATTAAAATGAGGTCAAACAAGCATCATCAACTAAATGATCACAATCCAAAAGTACAGAGCAAATTCAAGATTCTCCCGGTAAAATGTCAAACCATGCCTTTTTAAAAGCAAGTAACGGAGCAGACGGGCAATCTGAGATGAACCAGAGGAAATCAATCAGACCCTACTTCAGCAGAGACAAACAAAACGGAACACAAATGTTTTCATAACTGATGTCATAACAACACTGTAAAGCATACGTAGCATTGTTATAAACCTGGTGTAACAACTGTTATTACCTTTCAAGACAGCTCTTCAAAGTGTTACCAACTTTTTACTGCGTCCTAACAAATTAGGTTGTGTATCCAGAATCTGTAAGTCCTTCATTTGATTACAGTTTTTTGCGATTACTTACATACTTGTTGCGGAATTTGGCTCATTGTGTCAAAACTCTACACACAAGCCAAATAAGACACAACACTTGGAGATAAACATCTCACTTCTATGTCAAAATGAAACTCTGCAATCAAAATCTAACAATCCTTTTTCAAAATGACATTTTTGCAACACACATGCACCATTTGAATTAATCCTTCAAAGCAGCAACAACACACTGATGTACTTTATACAAAACACTGCTGTCTTTAGTACTTTGTATACCTTTTTAATGTTCTCATACAGGCTTCTGTGAAAGATTGTTCCAGTACAGTACATCTACTCACATAAACATATATACAGCTTATTTTTTGCCATTGCAGGTTTTTACAACAAAAAAAACACAAAGAAAAGTAGAATTACAGTACAGTAATCAATAAAATATGTTACTGTAAACTCACAGAAACAATGTGGGAATGTTGTACAGGAAAAATAATTGTATTGTAAGGGATTGTAAGGGATGGGGTGGATGGTTTATGGATTCCGCCTTCTGTTAGGGTCTGGCCACATCACCTTATCCACATCACAAGCAATGTCATCCCTGGCAAGGCAATGGGGAAAATATCACCTTGCGTGCCGTATCCAACCCCACTGACCCCACCTCAATGTCTCCTCATGCCTCTTCCATTGCTTGCAGAAGAGGCAGGCGGGCATGTGGTTGGCGGTCATACACTTTCCAACGCCAAGCCGAAAATAATTCCTCAATCGGATTGAGAAATGGGGAGTAAGGGGGCAAGTATACAACTGTGAAGTTATTGTGGTTGGTGAACCAGTCCCAGACCAGAGCAGCCCGGTGGAAACTAACATTATCCCAGATGACAAACCTGGGCTGCTCTGGTTTGTCCTGTACAACTGCATTATGTAGTGTATCCAGAAATGTGATTATGTGTGCAGTATTGTAGGGACCTAGGGTGGCATGGTGATGGAGAACTCCTTGCAGACTAATGGTGGCACACAACGACGCCTGGTTTTAGCTAGATTGAATCCAGCTTCATCAATGAAAATGAACTCACGAGGCTGTGCAGCTGCATCTGTAACAGAAAATGCATACACTGTACTGTGAATACTGTGTAACTCAAAACGCAGGACTACAATGTCTACATTTTCACAAGGATGGGGGTGGGGTGGGGGGTGGGTTGGGTCATACACATTCAGTCAAAACTACAGGCTACAGACAAGGCAGGTGCCCCCACAGACAACCACCCCCCACGCCCCCAGAATGGGGGCACATACTGCTTTGACTGAATGTATCTATGCAGTGCTAATAGGACACAATCCACTGCCGTTACTGTATTACAGTATAGTACTGTAACACTTACTTGCACAGTCACAGTGAAGGTCTTTGACTCTAGCTGTCATGGTCCTGTGGTTTTTCTGTGTTTCCCCTTTTTGGGCCGCCAGATGGCGGCACTTCAGTTTTTAGTTCTGTTCTTTTTCCCCTGTTTACAGTTTTTCTCAATTGTTTAAACACGTTTTCTGAAACTATAGCTCAGTTTCTCAAAACTCTACACACAAAGCACAGCAACAGTTAACCTTTTGCCAAAACTACACAAATCTCTTGCAAAATGTATTCATGCATTCAAAACCATGTTCTCTCTTCTCAAAACTGACTTTTTCCATCAAAATGATTCACACAGGCCTCATATGAATGGGTCTTATTGAGCATTGATTTCACACTGGTGCGATAAATTTAAAAACACAACCATCAAAATATGGTATATATGTTCTGGCCTCTTGAGGTCATGTTACATATTCAAGTGTATAAAATTGTGTAAAAATTGCTTATTTTTATCCTTTTTTGAAGTTTTAGTTTTCTAAAGGGGTCCAAAAATAGGCTGCAATTTTACAGTAAATATAAAGACTGTTGCCATGATACAATACAGTAAATATATCATCATATAAATAGTGCATTTGTTAGGTAAACCTAATTCTAATTCAGTACAGTACAGCAAAGTGTGTGTTGTTATTGTGTATGATACAATGCACATTTACTGTATTGTCCTGCCAATGAGGTTCAGTTGGGCTGCACTCACAACCCAGGTTCCATCAAAAGTCATACTGAACATTGTTAGAAGTGTTTTTTCATTTTCCTTATCAGTGCAATTATGAGTTTTGCCAAAATAGATAACATTTGTGTCTTCTCAAAACTAGAACATGCTTAGACTGTGTCAGTCTGGACAATGGATGTAATGATCTGTCATCATATATGAAATCAATGAACAAATTCAAAAAGGTAACAAAGCAAATCTTTATTTGTTACTGTAAAATAAATCTTTGGTCAGAAGACTGCAAAAATAAAAATTGTAGTTTGTAGCCCTACTGTAAAAAAACAAATACGTGATCAACCAAAGTTGCACATATTTCATTTGAAATATTAGCTCGTCTCCCTCTTCTTCGTCCACCTCGTACACGTACACCTCCTCCTCCTCCTCCTCCTCCTCCTCCTCCTCTACCTCTCTGTGCTGCGTGTTGCTCCATTGTTTTCCAACACAATAGAGGTCATCTGAGGTCTCTTTTATGCTCCGACAGATAATAGAAAAGTTTAGCCAATTGAGTTTGAGAAGGTGTGGCATGAGTGAGACCAATTGGTACTTAAAGTTTGGCTTTTGAAGGCCATTGTTTTCCATGTGAACAAACAAGGCTTGATTATGAAAATTGTGCTAAATGATGAGATTTTGTGTGTAGAGTTGTGCAAAAATGTGATTTAGAATTGCTATTTGAAAACAAAGGAATTGTGCTTAGAGTTTTGCGGAAATAGTCTTTGTTGTTGACACATAAGCTTCACGTTTTCACCATCGTGTGCATAGTTCCAGTTTTAGTGTTTAAACATTTGAGAAAAACTGTAATTGTATTATTGTTTTCAATTATCCTATTATTGTTTTTGGGTTGTCTCATTTTCCCTTCCCTCTCTGCGGCCTGATTGTGCATTGTGCCCTCCTGTGTCTCGTCAGTGTCTTGTCTATTTACAGTTTTTCTCAATTGTTTAAACACGTTTTCTGAAACTATAGCTCAGTTTCTCAAAACTCTACACACAAAGCACAGCAACAGTTAACCTTTTGCCAAAACTACACAAATCTCTTGCAAAATGCATTCATGCATTCAAAACCATGTTCTCCCTTCTCAAAACTGACTTTTTCCATCAAAATGATTCACACAGGCCTCATATGAATAGGTCTTATTGAGCATTGATTTCACACTGGTGCGATAAATTTAAAAACACAACCATCAAAATACAGTATATATGTTCTGGCCTCATGAGGTCATGTTACATATTAAAGTGTATACAATCGTGTAAAAATTGCTTATTTTTTATCCTTACATATAGAGATGCTCTCATCGCTGCCCGATCCTCTTATTATTCCAACATAATCCAAAACTCCAACGGAAACCCCTGCACCCTCTTCTCGACTGTTAACAAACTTCTCAACCCCCATGAAAATAATATTACATCTGGCTCCACATCACTCAGCAACTCCTTCCTAGAGTTCTTCCACACCAAAATCACCAATATACACCACACTCTCACCTCATCCACACCCCCTTTAGATGAACCCCTCCCTACTACTGCTGCCACAACTCCGTTCTTACATGTCCAACAATAACCTCTTTGAGCCCCTTCAGTCTGGCTTCCAACCCCATCACAGCACAGAAACAGTCCTCACCAAAGTTGTAAATGACCTCCTCATATTCTCTGCATATAGTATTCTCATCCTCCTGGATCTCTCTGCCGCTTTTGATACAGTTAACCACAACATCCTCCTTACCTGTCTGTCCCACCTAGGCATTACTGGCCAATCTCTCAACTGATTTCACTCATACCTCACAAATCGGTCAGAATTCATATCTATCCATGGTCACACCTCAGATTTTGCCACTGTCACACAGGGTGTCCCACAAGGTTCTGTTCTCGGTCCCCTGCTCTTCATCATCTATATGCTTCCCCTTGGCCCCATCCTCCACAGCTTTGGTCTCAATTTCCATTTCTATGCAGATGACACCCAAATCTATATCAGCTCTACATCCACTAATCAGCCACCCACTGCCATCATTGAAAACTGACACACGTCAAATCCTGGATGCAACACAATTCTCAAAATCAACTGTGAAAAAACTGAAATAATTCTCATCGGAACAAAACCCCAACTCACAAAACTACACAGCCTCTCTCTCACCATTGACGGTACCCCTGTCTCCACCTCCCCCCTGGTCCGCAACTTCACTGTCATACTCGATCCATCCCTCTCATTTGAAAATCACATCAATAACACTGTCAAGGTTTCATTTTTCTATCTACGCAATATCTCCAGACTTAAACCCTCCTTCACCCATCCCGATGCGTAAAAACTCATTCATACATTCATATCTAGCAGACTGGACTACTGTAACGCTCTCCTCATTGGTCTTCCCTCCCGCCTCCTACACAAACTGCAACTGGTTCAAAACTCGACTGCAAGAATACTCTCCCACACATCCTCCCGGTCTCACATCACCCCTGTCTTGAAAGATTTACACTGGCTCCCAATCACATCACGCATCACATTCAAACTCCTCCGCCTAATCTATAAATCCCTAAATGGCCTCTCACCCACATACCTCTCTGACCTCCTGCTCCCCTACCAGCCACCCAGATAGTTACGTTCATCCACTGCCAGCCTCCTCACCACCTTCCCCTCTCAGCTTCGTTCTGTTGGCGACCGCACCTTCTCAGCTTCTGGAATGCCCTCCCCCCTGACATCCGTACCTCAGACTCACTCACCTCCTTCAAATTACGCCTTAAAACCCACCTCTTTTTCCTAGCCTTCCCTTGATGTCTGTCTTACCCCTCTGTCCATCACACCCCCTCCTACCACCACAGCACCACTGGTCCCACTGCATTTTCTGTATTATATGTGTTTTTATTGTACCTTTGTATTTTTATTTTTTTTGATAATTATGCTTGTATTCCCTGTGTTGTAAAGCATCTTTGAGTCTGTGAAAAACGCTATATATAAAATATATGTATTATTATTATTATTATTATTATTATTATTATTATTATTATTATTATTATTATTAATGTGCAGAGTACTGGGCCAAAACAACAAAATTATGTGACTGTCCAAATACTAATGGACTGCACAGTTTGTGGAATTAAGTATAAAAGAGAGGTTCATGAGTGAAGTTCATGTAAATCTTCACCCCTTTATTAGGTTACACTTCATGCAATAAAAGTGTTTCCTCAAACAAAGTTATAGTCAACTGTTCATCGTTTGAAAATAAATTGTCCAAACTAAGTTGGAGATGAAGGGGTGTAAATGCAATTTCGTTTTAGTGTGTTTGTTTGTAAGATGCATGTGTGTGTCCATTAACCTGTCTGTGTGTATTCATGTGCCATGTTTGTTTGTGTACTTGTGCATTTGTGTGTGCCCATGTGCATGTGGTTGTGTATATATGCATCTCATAAAAAACACGTTTTCAACGTACAAAAATGCCAAGTTACTAAAAAGTATTGATATCAAAATGACGCCAAATTACGATACTACAAACAATATAGGCTATCTTGCCTCACCGAAATGACATAAGATGTATCTCAAAGCAATGCTACCCAATATTTCCTCAGTTCTTTCAAGTCACTTGGCCCTGTGTTTTCTAATCTTACCATTTCTCAATGTCATGCAAACTTTCTGTCAGATCAAAGAGACAAATATTTCGAATTGCCTCATGGAACACATTGAACATTGTAGA
Source organism: Anguilla rostrata (assembly GCF_018555375.3). Taxonomy (NCBI): domain Eukaryota; kingdom Metazoa; phylum Chordata; class Actinopteri; order Anguilliformes; family Anguillidae; genus Anguilla; species Anguilla rostrata. Next base: position 50,336 of record NW_026986350.1, read on the forward strand.
TTGAAATTAATGTATAAATTAATTAATGTACAGAACTGCTGCTGAGCAACGACAGGAAGCACATTTCTCCAGAAAACATGTTTATACTTGCTTCTGAACTGAATTTGAGTACATGTGCAAGTTATTGTATATTTGCTACGTACAATAAATACTGCATGTAAAACACATATTGTACATACATACATAGAGAACTTCTTTATCCGCATGGGGACATTTCCCTGGCAGCATCTTACATTCACATTCACGAACACACTTGTACCAAGAAACATACTATCATTCACGCAACAGAAAGCCTGGGCAGCGAAATACATAGGCCTACATACCAATACAAATTGGACATACACACACCTATTCAATCAATCTTGACTGTGAGAGAGCCATCCACACATATATTTGGCCTGTTCATGTAGTGCATGCTTATACACAGGGCCAAGTGACTTGAAAGAACTGAGGAAATATTGGGTAGCATTGCTTTGAGATACATCTTATGTCATTTCGGTGAGGCAAGATAGCCTATATTGTTTGTAGTATCGTAATTTGGCGTCATTTTGATATCAATACTTTTTAGTAACTTGGAATTTTTGTACGTTGAAAACGTGTTTTTTATGAGATATCAGTTCTTTTTGCAAAGCGTTTTATTATGAGAGTGAGAAATGCGACCCTGCAAGAAACGGTTGTGGATTATGGCTATCGTTGTGTGAATCTGTACAGTCTGATGAGCGTGTACCGTTCAGCAGTTTCGGTTTGCTATATATGTAAAACAGTGGCTGTGAGATAGGATGCAGTGGCGTAAGCGTAAACGCATCAGAAACGCAGATGGAATATGGTATGTACTCACGGATTTGACGTCCATCCAACGAGCCTTGACTGACAAAATAATCAACACGCCCGTAGAATTATAACTCCCTAGGTCGCAACTTGTGTAGCCTTCTGTCCTGCTCCGTTGTCTGTTATTTCGTGGAGATGCACTATTAGTGTTTGTAAGGTTTATCCTTCTGTCCTGCTCCATTGTCTGTTATTTCGTGGAGATGCACTTTTAGTGTTTGTAAGGTTTATAAGGCATTTTGATAGGCTAATCTGCAGGTAGGAATCCTCTTCGCCGTTTTGCTAAACTAGAACCGGAAAACATGATAGTGGAGAATAGGAGCAGACGCATATGTCCCAGCAGGCTTTGCATATGAGAGAATAACAACAGTGCGAGAGAAATTAAAATGAAATTACGAAATTCCGTAGTTGAAACAATATGTTTTTAGCAGAATGGGCATGTAGGTGAAGGTTGACATGATCACGGAGTATAGTGCGAAGTAAATGGAGTGACCATGAGCGAGCTTATATTCCTTATCAAATGGTATATATAACAGTCGGTATTGAACATTGGTTGTTGAAGTGGAGGGTCAAATAACATTGCACACATTATTTACCTGTAATGTAATGTAATTTACCTATTGCACGAATGTGTTTTTCTCATGTTCAGTGCTAGTAGTTATACTTATGAGTGAATCATGATTTTAAATGTAATGTTTTAATGCGGAGTTGCAGAACGTACATACATAGTAATTGTGTGTAGCCTATGTGGCTAGATAGAGAACAGGGCGAGGTAACATGAATGTAGAAACGTGGCGTTTGCTGATATTAAGGTTTTGTACGGTAGCCAAGTGAAGAAATATAGTTAGTAGAAATGGCACAGTGGTGAACCGGTGTAACTTTTTAATGAGAGGAATACATTTGCCGTGACTTCGTTAGCTAATGCCATAGCTATGCAATGCGTGAAATATCATTAGCAAACCTGCCGGTGGTTTTAAAGAACACAGGCCAGTAAGCACAGAAGAGCTCCCGTTGAATCCATGTGGCTTAGCAATATTGTAGCCGGTTAATAACTGAACGGTGAATGGCGGGTAAATATGGTGCAAAAGCAATAATTGATAAGTAGGCTAGTAGACAATTATTAGTGAGGGTTGAAGCAGGTTAAAGAAACGTGTTCTAAGCTGGGCTTGAACCTATGACCCCATGTTCCCAACACTGTAACCTTACCCACTAGGCCACAGGCGGACTAGCTGTTTGAACGGGAAATGTTTCAGAATAAAAATGTATGGGTATTTTTCGTGTGTATGCGCGTTTTTGATTGGGTCGTGTAGGGCAGATTTGGCTGGTGTTAGTGAAATGTCCAATGGGGAGACATGTTGTTAGTGGGATAGGCGGCAGGAAAAATAAGAATGAGAAGAAGAAGAAGAAGAAGAAGAAGAAAGAGAAGAAGAAGAAGAAGAAGAAGAAGAAGAAGGAGAAAACGCAAAATCCCCTTAGTTTGGGGCTTTATTGTGTGGACATGTGAAGTTGTTTATGAATTCTGTCTGTTGAAATGGGGTCAGAATGTACAGAATTTAATGTTTTTAAGGGCTGAGTGTCTGTGGCTGTTGTGGTTATTTCTGTGGGGAACCCTGAAAAGTGCCAAACTCTCGGTGCTGTATAGGTATGGGGGCATGCCCCCGCCAAGGCGTAACTTGGCGGGATGGCATACCTGCCATCCCAATCGGTGCTGTATAGGTATGGGGGCATGCCCCCGCCAAGGCGTAACTTGGCGGGATGGCATACCTGCCATCCCAATTTGTATTAGTCACTGTTACGTGCCTGGTTTGTTTTTTTCTTCCGGTCTCATTATTCCGTCAAGTTTGCTACAGGTCACTCCGCAATTGGTGAAGAAGAGAAAGAGTGCATTGTTTACCCCCCAATCCTCTTCTGCGGACCTGCCTGGTGGCCAATGAGGAACAGACCCACACCTACATATAGCGAATATTGTCAGTTACACCCCAGTGACTTGGATTTGAATTTTAGTTCACTCCTGTATTGCTATTGTGACTTCATGCTATTTTGACTTCTGTGTATCGATCGTAATTTCTGAAAAGACTTCGAGTTTGGGTTTGCGTCTCTGGTTTGGTTGCTGGTTTTGTGTTGGGTTAGGAGTGGGATTTAAGTAGGTGTTTGTTTTCTTAACTGTCACTGTTAGTTTCACTTGTGTGTATATATAAGGAGTGGGATTTAGGTAGGTGTTTGTTTTCTTAACTGTCATTGTTAGTTTCACTTGTGTATATATATATAGATACGTGCGTGTACCACCCTTGTATGTTTTGTTCAGTTTAGAATAGTCAGTGTAGTTAGTTAGGTTTGGAAGATTTTCGGGTTTCAGTTAGTTTCTTTCATTTCTAGAATTGTTAGTAGCTTATATATTTCTGTTTTGGTTATCTTCTTTTGTTTGGTACCGCCCAGTGTTTCCCCTCCTGTTTGTTCATTGTATAGTAAATTAATTGTGTAAATAAAATGTAATCATTAATGATCATTCATTTTGTTACTCCCCTGTACCCCTAGACCACAATGGAGACGTAACAGTATGTGTGTGTATGTATGTGTGTGTTAATGTGTGTGCATGTGTGTGTGTTAATGTGTGAGCGTGCGTGTGTGTTAATGTGTGTGCGCTAATGTGTGTGTGTGTGTTAATGTGTGTGGGTGTGTGTGTTTGTGTGTGCCACACTAGAAATATCAAGGGGGTGGGGTGGGTGGTTTACTTACTTCCTTAGATCTACTCTTTTTTGTTTTAAGGCCAACACAATGCTTCTAATTATACTGTACTCAAATTTAATTACATTACATTACAGGCTCTTATCTAGAGCGACTTACACAACTTTTACATAGCATTTTACATTGTATCCATTTATACAGCTGGATATATACTGAAGCAATTTCGGTTAAGTACCTTGCTCAAGCGTACACCGGCAGTGTCCTACCCGGGAATCAAACCTGCGACCTTTCGGTTACAAGTCTAGTTCCCTAGCCACTGTGCTACACTCCGTCCACTACACGAGGCTGGGAGGAGACCAATATCTTGAGCCAACGTCTCCGTGGGGAGCTCCAGATCTCCGGAGTCACTTCACTCCAGGGGTGATTCTGCACAGGTTGCGGGTGGATCCAGATGTAATATAAACATTTAAATATCCCAGCGTGTTCCCACTTCTCCCCCAGGATACCCTTTTTGGGGAGCACTTGTTTTCGGCTGGGTGTTTCAATGACTAAGGCTGCTGAACATGCTGACGTTTCCACCAGGAACAGCGGTTTAGGTGATGTTGTCAAAAGAACCTGAGGGTAACCAGGGGCAACCGCGGTTGAAGGAGTATACCCCTCGATCGTGAGGTCCTGCATTGGTCGGAGACACGAGGCGAGAACAGACGAGCATGAGCTGACTACGAACATCGGTGTAGGACGTGAGCGGGCAGTTTATTTTGGCAGTTCCCTGTAACACATTTATGAGTATGACGCTGACTGCGTTTTTTTTTTTACGCAGTGTGGTCTCAAATGTGTGAACTGCAGTTTAGCACTGAATACATTCAGTGTGACAAATACACAATACTAGAGGAAACCAGGAAGGGGAAAAATACTTTTTCACAGCACTCGAGGTTTGTCGATCCTCAAGCCGGCTAAATAGCAGACTTCCTTCACACAACATACACTGGTGCAAATATAAGGAGAGCTAGGCTTTCTCCACATTTTACTTTTTTACCCAGAAAGCAAGCCATTTACAGATATCTCTTATGTGGAGTGACTCACTAGCATAACATTTGTACGTGCAACGTATCCCTTTTCAAGTTCGAATACATCACTCAACAAGTATCTAGTGATAATCTATTTAAAATCGTGAAGCGGATGGAGGGGGAGGGAAGGGGGGGGGGGTTTTGGGGCGGAGCGGTGACGCCTGCAGGGTGGGGGGGAACATCTCCACTCGCAGTTTCCATTTCTGCAGGTGACGAGCTGAAGTGACCCAAAGATCTGGAGCTCACTGCGGAGACAGTCAGCTGGAGATATCAGACCTCCCCGCAGGCCACCGCGCAGACAGGAACACCACAGGTACGGCTCGCTTCCTCCCTCTGCACTTCCCCCTGTGAAAGGGAACCCGTAGCATGGCTGCTTTTGGGAAAAAACGGGCTTGCTGGTGCTCAAGGTCATGGGTAGCTTCAGACCCCAGGTGGGGGGCGCTGACTTGTTGAGTGATGTATTCGAACTTGAAAAGGGATACGTTGCACGTACAAATGTTATGCTAGTGAGTCACTCCACATAAGAGATATCTGTAAATGGCTTGCTTTCTGGGTAAAAAAGTAAAATGTGGAGAAAGCCTACCTCTCCTTATATTTGCACCAGTGTATGTTGTGTGAAGGAAGTCTGCTATTTAGCCGGCTTGAGGATCGACAAACCTCGAGTGCTGTGAAAAAGTATTTTTCCCCTTCCTGGTTTCCTCTAGTATTGTGTATTTGTCACACCGAATGTATTCAGTGCTAAACTGCAGTTCACACATTTGAGACCACACTGCGTAAAAAAAAAACGCAGTCAGCGTCATACTCATAAATGTGTTACAGGGAACTGCCAAAATAAACTGCCCGCTCACGTCCTACATCGATGCTCGTAGTCAGCTCATGCTCGTCTGTTCTCGCCTCGCGTCTCCGACCAATGCAGGACCTCACGATCGAGGGGTATACTCCTTCAACCGCGGTTGCCCCTGGTTACCCTCAGGTTCTTTTGACAACATCACCTAAACCGCTGTTCCTGGTGGAAACGTCAGCATGTTCAGCAGCCTTAGTCACTGAAACACCCCGCCGAAAACAAGTGCTCCCCAAAAAGGGAATCCTGGGGGAGAAGTGGGAACACGCTGGGATATTTAAATGTTTATATTACATCAGGATCCACCCGCAACCAGTGCAGAATCACCCCTGGAGTGAAGTGACTCCGGAGAAGTCTGCATCATTGCATCACTGCATCATTGTGAGAGTAATATTACATCTAATTCAAATATTATCATCCATGTGTACGATAGGGAAGTTAACAGCGCTGTATTGATATTAATGCTGAGTGTGCAGTTAAAGAGTTGTAGCATAACCTGCAAAGTACACTGCCTGTGAGTACGTGGTAAGTCCACCGCTAGGTCTCATGCTGGCTTTTGTTGATTCGATTTTGTGTTGTTTTTGTCCTTGAAGGAAAAGTCATACACCCAAAACATCAGTCTTTAACAAAAAAGCCAAGCACATGTGAAAATGTCCTGTTCATATGTGACATTTTCCTTTCACATGTGGAAAGGCAAATGTCATATGTGATTGTTACGTAAGGTTATAGAGAATGGAGAGTATGTGACAGTTATCTACAAGTTAAATTAATTTTTCATGTAATTTTATGTTGGAAAACGCTTCGAACATCATGTAAAACGCTATACAAAAAACATTATCATTATGATTATTATTTTGAAATAATAAGTGGATACGGGAAAATATTCACAATTTAGTGATTTTTTGTATTAAAAAGACTACTGTCTCTAGCCTAAATAGACTAAAGAGTAATTGTACCTGTTGGTATTTACATTTGGCAAATTTACTTTTTTCACCAAGGAAAATGCATGGAAACAGGTTACCAAACCAAACCAAACATCAGTTTAAAAAGTAAGGTTTTTGCAACCCAATACATCCAGTTCTCCAAATGCCACTTGTTCTTTATTTTTTATACACATTTATGCTTGCAAATGTTGCACGGCGCTAAAAAAGTAGAATACTTTGTCTAGTCAGGGCAAGTTTTTGTTGCAACAGTCACATCTGCTTAGGCTCCCTCATATTAAACGATGAAGAAAAAAATATCTGTTTAAAAAATTAACTGTTGCCCTGCGAAAGATTGGTGGCCTGTCCAGGGCATATTCCTGGCTCTCGTCCAATGCATGCTGGGATAGGCTCCAGCACCCCCGCAACCCTGCTCAGGATAAGCGGGTTTAGATAATGGATGGACCCTGCTCAGGATAAGCGGGTATAGATAATGGATGGACCCTGCTCAGGATAAGCGGGTATGGATAATGGATGGACCCTGCTCAGGATAAGCGGGCATGGATAATGGATGGACCCTGCTCAGGATAAGTGGGTATAGATAATGGATGGATGGATGGAAAATGAACTGTCTTGTGACTGTTGACAGCTGCGCATGTGCGCTGAGGGCGTAACTGCTACGCCTCCCTGCCGCCCGTCCTATCTGACAGCATTGCTGTTCCTTCCCTCCATTTCCCAGCTTCAGTGCACACAGAGGACCCCGGTGGGGAAAAAAAGAGACAAAACAGAGCGACGTCAACGCCTTTCTACCGACTACAGACTCAACTGTGCCATCGCAACAGAATGACAGGAGTCATCTGGGCAGTGCTGATCTTCAGTCTGGCACAAACAGTGTTAATAAGTAAAGACGTCAACCACAACAATACAACAAATAGTGCAAGTCGTAGGATACATCATTTTCACAAACATATTTAGTTATCCATGTGCAATGTGCATATAATTTCTTGTGTGATACACGCATGTGAAAAGATGGTTGAGGTTATACAGGAGGGGAATGTTGTACAGGAATCACAGTGGGAGGAGAATGTTGTACAGGAATCACAGTGGGAGGAGAATGTTGTACAGGAATCACAGTGGGAGGGGAATGTTGTAGAAGAATCGCAGTGGGAAAGGAATGTTGTACAGAAAACACAGTGGGAGGACAATGTACAGGAATCACAGTGGAAGGGGAGTGTTGTACAGATATCACAGTGGAAGGGGAGTGTTGTACAGATATCACAGTGGGAGGGGAATGTCGTACAGATATTACAGTGGGAGGGGACTGTTGTACAGATACCACAGTGGGAGGGGACTGTTGTACAGATACCACAGTGGGGGATGTCGTACAGTATTACGTGGAGGGGACTGTTGTACAGATACACAGTGGGAGGGGATGTTGTACAGATACCACAGTGGGAGGGGAATGTGTACAGATATCACAGTGGAAGGGGAGTGTGTACGATATACATTGGGGAATGTGACAGGAATCACAGGAGGGAATGTGCACTGTGATTCTGTACATATTCCTTCTACTGTGATCTGAACAAAACTCCCCTTGTACAGCAATCAAAGTAGGAGGGGAATGTTGTGCGGGAATTGCAGTAAGAGGGGAATGTTGTACAGTAATCACAATGGGAGGGGAATGATGTATGGGAATCGCAGTAGGAGGGAAATGTACAGAAATCACAATGGGAGGGGAGTTTTGTTCAGGAACCACAGTAGGAGGGGAATATTGTACAGATATCACATTGGGAGGGGAATGTTGTACAGGAATCACAGTGAGATGGGAATGTTGTACAGATATCACAGTGGGAGGGGAATGTTGTACAGGAATCACAGTGAGAGGGGAATGTTGTACAGAAATCACAGTGGGAGGATAATGTTGTTCAGATATCACAGTGAGAGGGGAATGTTCTCCGGGAATCACAGTGGAGAGGGAATGTTCTACAGGAATCACAGTGGGAGCAACCTGATGGTCCTCCCAAAGCCCTTTAAATATGTTCGCTTGTTGTCATAGCAAACAGTGATGTAATTTCCTTTTCATTTATAGCTCCATTGTCTTCAAATGAAAAAGGGTATATGGGTAGGTACATTTTCCTCCTTGTGTGTTCCCATCTCTTACAGTCATATTCACGCATTTTGACAAATATGATTTAAAACGATCAAACCATGAGGGACAGTATTGGCCTCGTCAGTCTTGGGAACCATGTTCCTGAATAAATCAGCATTGGGACAGGACTCCTGTTTGGGTTGGGCCCTTTTAAGAATCACAGTGGGAGGGAATGTTGTACAGGAATTGTAGTGAGAGGGGAATGTTGTACAGCAATCACAGTAGGAGAGGAATGTTGTGCGGGAATTGCAGTAGGAGGGGAATGTTGTACAAGAATCACAATGGGAGGGGAATGTTGTATGGGAATCGCGGTAGGAGGGAAATGTACAGAAATCACAATGGGAGGGGAGTTTTGTTCAGGAATCACAGTAGGAGGGGAATATTGTACAGGAATCACAGTGAGAGGGGAGTGTTGTACAGATATCACATTGGGAGGGGAATGTTGTACAGGAATCACAGTGAGAGGGGAATGTTGTACAGAAATCACAGTGGGAAGAAAATGTTGTACAGGAATAACGGTGGATGGGGAGTGTTGCATAGATATCACAGTGGAGGGGGATATTGTACAGGAATCACAGTGAGAGGGGAATGTTGTACAGAAATCACAGTGGGAAGAAAATGTTGTAAAGGAATAACGGTGGATGGGGAGTGTTGTATAGATATCACAGTGGGGGGGGATGTTGTACAGGAATCACAGTGAGAGGGGAATGTTGTACAGGAATCACAGTGGGAGAGGAATTTTATACAGGAATCACAGTGGAAGGGGAATGTTGTACAGGAATCACAGTGGGAGAGGAATTTTATACAGGAATCACAGTGGAAGGGGAATGTTGTACAGGAATCACAGTGGGAGGGGAATGTTGTACAGGAATCAGAGTGGGAGAGGAATTTTATACAGGAATCACAGTGGAAGGGGAATGTTGTACAGGAATCACAATGGGAGAGGAATTTTATACAGGAATCACAGTGGAAGGGGAATGTTGTACAGGAATCACAGTGGGAGGGGAATGTTGTACAGGAATCACAGTGGGAGCAAGCCCTTTAAATATGTTTGCTTGTTGGCATAGCAACCAATGATGTAATTTCCTTTTCATTTATAGGAGTGCCACCTTCAAACAATACAGAGGATAATGGTAGGTACATTTCTCTCCTTGTGTGTTCCCATCTCTTACAGTTATATTCACGCATTTTGACAAATATAATTTAAAGCAGTCAAACCAGGGAGGGACTGTGTGGCCTCATATGGTCAGCTTTAGGAGCCATGTTCCTGAATAAATAAATAAATAACTCTCCCGCAATCACTTTATTAAATCTGTGTTGGGACAGGACTCCTGTTTGTGTTGGGCTCCGCACATTTAAATTTGAGTGGTACCGTGATGCTCATGACGAGGCAGATGTGAAGGTTCAGACCCATTTAAAATTAAACCCAGGTGTCCCGTGCAAGCATTTAATATATATTTTTTGTTCATTTGCATACGTATTTGCATCTTGTACCACATGCCTTCATGCCTTTCCTAGCATTGCAGCAAGGCAATGCTAACTTTCATACACTTCGTGTCAAGGGGAGGGTGTCACGCATTGCGACACACCCCCTTTGGTGGACAGAAGAGTTGGGCACAGGGAGATATGGGAATTCCGATATTTACCGGTCTTTATTTTAAATGGGTAGAGAGAGAGTGCGCGATTCTACAGAAATTAAACAAAACAACTTCGCCTTTCACCCTCACGGGATCCTGGTAAAAAAAAAAGTAATAAATTAACAAAACAAACTAAAATAACAAAAGAGAAAATAAACAAAACAGCCCAACAGCAGCTTTCCAGCTCCGTACAGACGGTGCAGCTCTCTCTTGATTCGGGAGTTCCCCAGTCACAGCTGCACACTGGAAAGGGAGCACACTTTAAATACCTGGACTAATTAATTATGCACTCCAGATGCGCATGCCTACTTAACCAGTGGGTGTGGTCTTTCGATTGCCCTGAACCTCTCCCACAAACCGAGTCATGCCACAGAGGAGTTGAGGGAAGTATATGTGATATTTAATGATAAAATGTGGCATGTATGCAAATTGTGTATAAACATCTATTCTTAGTCAACTGTTATTTAAAGTGTTACCAACATTTTACTACACCCAGACTAATCCAGTGGAGATTTGTTGTTTATTCCACAATGGCTTACAATTATGAAGGCCTCCAATTCTGTCGATGACTTTGTTTCCATATTATTTGACACCGTCAATGAACTTCCTTTATTCTGGTTTTGTATGAAGTTGTTTATCCAGAATCTGCAAGACCTGAAATTGATTAAATAGAATTGGAGGGGCAGAGTACTCAGATTGATATGAATAGTTTAAAATTAGGAGATCCTGTTCTTACCCCCATTATAAAAAAACTTCTTAACTGCTGGATATCTATAAACAAGTAATGTCTGATGATGTCTTTCATTAAGTCTTTTAGGCATGAATGAGGTCCAACCATCACGACTGATTTTTTATTTTTATTCTTTTTTTCAGAATTACATTGCAGTATACAGTTTTATATTATGATCGTAGGACTGATTTGTCTGTATGTGCTGACTGTTGGATTCTGTATCCACAAAAATAAAAGGTACAGTCATTTTGATCTTCCTGCTGATAAAATATGTCATTACCATAGTCTGTGACCAGATGCTAAGAGACTATTATGCTTTCAGTAAAATATTCTAAAAGTTAAAACTATCCCATCCAGTAAATGCATGTGGCTTGCAGAGACACGCTGCATAAGCAGAGGAAATAACACATTCTCTCTCTACTCTGATTTCCATGTCTCCAGGTTGTCTAGAAGACTGAAGGTGAGTCTCACCATCCTTTCCTCCTCTTCCTCTTCTGAAACACTCTGCAGCTCAGCCTGATTTCACCTCCATTTTACATTCACACCATCTGTGTAGTCTTTTCCTTTAAAGGGGGTGAGGGATGGTGACACATATACCAGTCTGCAGCTTTCCAACATCAGCCCTGAATATGACGTGCTGCAGGTGAGCAAGTGTGATACAGAGAAATATACACCAGGGGGCGCCACTATGCTCAAATTTATGAAAACTCGTATTTATGAAAATTAAATGTATGCAGATTCCCTCAGTATCAGAGATGTGTGTAGTAAAGACAGGATGAGATCTGTATTATTTTTTAATCACTCAGTCCAAGCAGAGGAGAAAACCTCACAGACTCAGCTGAAGGGCTAAAATGCTATTTTCTTGCCTTTAATGTTGATGCAGAAGCCTTTTGTTCTTTTCAAAAAATGGAAGTCTTTAGCCATCACAGTGAAGTGTCCAGACTAAGGCTGAATCCACTGATCCTCCAACAAGTTCACTTGGCATCACTCTCACCTCCCACAATGGGTCCTTTGCTGGCATTATACAATTTTAAATGGGGGATAATATACAAGTCAGATCTTTAATCTGATTGGTTATCACACCATGTTCCTCATCCCACTGGTCACTTTGTTTTCTTACCTCTTGTCGCTACCTATCCCAACATGCCTTGCAGACGCAAAGAATTGTCTCTCATTGACAATGAAGAGAGGCGATTATAAATTGGCTTCTCGTCGGAGGATATGTGGCTTCACTGTTAAAATTCAAAGAATGCATACATAATTGGATATATTTTTTAATTTCACGAGTTTTTGCAGAGTTAATTTTGTAATAAAAAAGGTTTTGTCTTTCCACTTTTTCCTGTATGCAGCTCAGCCTGATTTCACCTCTGTTTTACATTCACACCATCTGTGTGTCTTTTCCTTTAAAGGGAGGGAGGGACGGGGACACATATGCCAGTCTGCAGCTCCCCAACATCAGCCCTGACTATGACGTGCTGCAGGTGAGCAAGTGTGATACAGAGAAATATACACCAGGGGGCGCCACTACGCTCATATTTATGAAAACTCATATTTATGTAAATTAAATGTATGCAGATTCTCTCAATATCAGAGTTGTGTGTAGTAAAGACAGGATTAGATCTGCATTTGTCTTTAATCACTCAGTCCAAACAGAGGTGAAGACCTCCCAGACTCACCTGAAGTGCTCTGTAGAGTCACATTTGACTGGATTCCATCAACATTTGCCCTTAATGTTGATGCAAGAGCTATTTGTTCTTTTCAAGAAATGGAAGTCTTAAGCCATCACAGTGAAGTGTCCAGACTTAGGCTGAATCCACTGATCCTCCAACAAGTTCACTTGGCATCGCTCTCGCCTCCCACAATCGATGCGGGCATAGTAAAATTTTAAATGGGGGATAATATATAAGTCAGATCTTTAATCTGATTGGTTATCACACTGGTCACTTTGTTTTCTTACCTCTTGTCGCTAGCTATCCCAACATGCCTTGCAGAGGCAAAGAATTGTCTCTCATTGACAATGAAGAGAGGCGATTACAAATTGGCAAATTGGAGTATATGTGGCTTCACTGTTAAAATTCAAAGAATGCATACATAATTGGAAATATTTTTTTTAATTTCACAAGTTTTTGCAGAGTTCATTTTGTAATAAAAAAGGTTTTGTCTTTCCACTTTTTCCTCTTCATATGAACATAGGCACTGCCCTGAGACTATGCCGGTTTGTGCACTGAGGTGTTCCTTTAAATAACCATGAACCTGCGTGTGTGTGTGTGTGTGTGTGTGCTGTATATGTTAGGTAAAAAACAAGCATCAGAAACACACAGGGACTACACAAGAAGAGAACGATGATTACCAGAACCCTGAAGATGGAAACAGACCTGATTCAGGGGCTAATTAAAAATGTGAGCATGTTGTGTTTTTTTTAAAGCTGATTTATTTTTGCATTAAAAACAAAACAAAAAAAAATCACCGAATGCTGAGGGTAATTTCTATCTATCTGTCCTAAGAGCATTTTTATGACTTGCAGAGATGTTTATTTAGTATTTATCCTGGAGAATAGAATTTTGATTTTTTCATTTTTCATTCTTTTTACAGAATGACTATTTTTGTACACTTCACTTGCATCTCTTGTGCTTTAATGACTGTATGCCATATGTTGTCGCGTAAATTCAGCTGCTGTCTGTTTTTGAGACCACCAAATCAAAATTGCATCCTCATGGAATTTCAAAGAATGTTACATTGTGCTCTAGGGTTGTTATACGTTTTTAAAAAGTCCCTTGTCCCTCTCCTGAATTTGGAAAGCTGGTTTTCAGTCATTCTCCATCTTATGGTTGGAACAGTCTGCTGAAAAGCTTACAGGAGAAAGACTAATACCAATAGCTGATTTCAAACATCCCCAGGTAATACTAATGCCGTGCGAACAGGGCTAAAGGTAAAGAAGGAGGATGAGACTGAGGTGCAGATAATTTTGTTCTCTTTTCAGAGCAAGGCTGAAGATCAGAGAGGGCTCCCGTTCAACGGCGTGAACTTCGGTCTAAACCCACATGAGAATCATATTCAGTTTTAAAGGGGCAGTTCACCCGAAAATGAAAGAAAGCTGCGTTTCATCTTACCAGGAGTGCTATCTTTCCATCCAGGTAGTTTTTCTGAGATTTGATGTGATGTTAAACTTTCTGTTTTCCTCTATCTTTCTCTCACTCTCTCATCTCTCTCTCTTTTTCTCTCTCTCTCTTCCCCACTTATTTAAAGCACTGTGCTTATGTATTTATGATGAAAAAAGGTTATTTTTCAAGGTTTTTCTGACCCAAGTTAATTGTACTGTTTTTACTGGCACAATTTAAAAAGGGTCTCTTGAGTGAGATGGACTAAAAGGAACTTTTACTGTCTTGCAAAGAAAGCTGGGGGAGAACAGGTCTTAAACATAAGTGCATTCCTTTTGCAGTCTTTTTGAAGTTGTATATAAAATAAGGGCAGGACTAATTGAGGTATGTACTGTTGTTTTTTTTGCTGTAAAATTAAGGAAAAAACAAACAAAAATAAACTTCTGTTCCATAGCAATTTGAATTATGTACAGTAAAAAGTGTTACTCTAACAGGATTTATGTTGTCAAAAAGGGATAAAATGTATTTGCTGGTTTGACATTGAACGTTTAAGTGTACAGGTGTGGATTTACTGTTAAAAAAAATCAAATTCTGATTTGATTATGAACTGTCCACTAAAACTGTCTAGGTTCATATTAGAAGCTTTCTTTAAAGTAAAAAAAAATGTTTTTAGTTTACTTTATGACTGCTATTGTGCGCCCATATTTAATAACATTTTTTGCGATTGCTTTGACTCATTTTGCACAACAGAGTTTCAACGTGCAAAACTCATGTTCAACACAGAATGCTGTACTGTTCATTTTGGGTTCAAAATGTAATATAGCATGCAAAATAAAAATACCAGTGTCAAATCAGAGAACATTATATGCAAAAGTTTATCAAAGCACCAGAACATTAGATATTTCAAACAATGAAGTTAAATCATTGCTGCATTTTCAATATACAGCAGTCATCATCAAATAATGCTGCCAAACACAAAATGCTTCTGATCAAAAACGAGTTTGAAAGTGTTCTTCATAACGCAAAATGCTATACTCCTAATCTTGGACTCAAAATCATGTATAGCATGCACAATAGAAACAACTGAACCAAATTAGACTGTATTTCATGCTAAAGTTTATCATAGTGTCAGAACAGTGCATATGTTCATCGTTGAAGTTTAATTATTGGTGCATTTTCAAAGACAACGGCCATTATCAAATAATGCGGGCAAACACAAAATACTTGTTAGCAAAAAAGAGTATGCAATGGTCATTTCCCTCATAGGTACTTGAAATTATGTACAGCAAGCATCCCCTGTAATAGACTGCAGTAGCCTATAGCGCTTGTGTTTTTATGAAAGACAAACAAAATATTAGATTAGATTATATGAAGTTTAATCATTAAAGAAAAATCATACAGTAATGCAGTACTGTAAACACAACTGTATTGTACAGTAAAAACAAAAATAGTAAAAGCAAAAACAGTTACAGTAACAACAAACTTTACCATAAAGTACAACAAAAAAAAAAACTTAAGCTTTTTGGTGCTTAAGCAGCATTTTGCCTCTCCGCTGCATTTGGCCACAGAATTTCGTCGACGTTGCATCTGATGTCTTCGTTGGCAAGACAGTGCTGGTAAAATCTTTTAGAGTGCCTTATCCACCCCTGACACTGCTGGGCTGTAATATCATCGCATGCCTCATCCATGGCCTGAAGGAGCATTGCCTGCTCATGTGGACGCCTATCGTATTCCTTCCACCTCCAGGCCGAGAAAAACTCCTCCATGGGGTTCAGAAAGGGGGAGTAAGGTGGAAGGAATTTTGATCGGAACTCTGGATGGGCTGTAAACCGGTCTCGCACAGCCATCAACTGCATTGTGGGAAATGGCAGCACACATTGAGATGTCGGCTCCACGCTGTCCCGGAACATCAACAGTGGCCCTCTGCCGAATTACATTCCAGCCGCAACGTCGGCGCTTGCTGTGTCCACGTGTCACTAAAGACAACGACGGCATCCATGTACGCAGCGCAACCCTCTAGGCCCGCCAACACCCTGTTCATGAGTCTCTGAAACGTCGAAGGAGAATTTTTTTGCGCTTTACCAACCAACACTGACTGCAGCATAACGACTTGTTCATCCTCCGGCCGATTAAGAACTTTAGCTAGTCTCTCAAACAGCACAAAAAACGTGTCTGGGTCTTTTTCAGAAAATTTAGGGATTGGACAAAGATTGCGGGTGACATCAAAACCAGAGGAGCCAGAATTCCCATCTAAAGAACTAAGTACAGAAGCCTCAAACCCAGGTCGACCTGCCAAAGATTGTCTTAGTACTTTGCTCTTTAAATTTCTCACGCTCAAGCCAACTTATCCTGTTCAAATTGTAGTTTTGCAAACTCAATTTTCTCCTTTAAATCTTGTTCGGATTTTACTTTTCCAACCTCAAGCCTTAACCTCTGCATTTCAAAGTCATGCTTGACTGTCTCTAATTGCACCAGGTCCCGAAACGACATCTCATGTTCCAATTCAGACTCACTCTCTGGCTCTTGAGATGGCAGTGCAGCCGGCATGGGTGCTAAGGACAACGTAATGTCCTGTTCAGATGCTAATTGAATTGCCATTTCTCTTAAATCACCTTTTTTGTGTGCAGATGTTGCAGTGCCACCCCAAAACACTACTAGTTGACTTAATTCAGCCTTAGTAAAGGACAGGAATACACTGTTTGACGGTTCCCTTCGAAAACCCTTAACTTTCCCACTCTCTATGGCATCAAGGTCAGACATCGTGTTAAATTGTGACGAACAAGGGAATTGCAATAGAGATGCAACCTCCCGAACTGAAAATTTAAGAAGGATGAGCAGGGCACAAAGTGAGAAACGGGCAGGCAACCCGAAAAAAAAAGAGCACCCCGCTATACTAACGGAATCCCTAGTCGTCATGTGACATAACGGCGGGGTATTTAATCACTCAACCCTGCAGCATAACACACAACCTGACAGACTGCACATCACACCACGGAATGAACCCAGGACAAATGCCACAAACCGATTTAGCCACACAAAAATAACAAACACCCACCAAAATCGCCAAACAGTATCCCTGAAGGACACTGTCGCTACAGCCTAATTGGGGTAATTGTGCACAGCTCTAGTAGTAAAACACCGGCATGTTGCCTGTCCAGATCAGTGTATCACTACTCACCCCTCCTCAATCGACACCGCAGCACTGAAGCAGAGAAGAAAAAAAAACTCAGTGCTGTAACGAAAACACAGTTCAATTATTCTCTCCACTCGTACGCTCAACGGCGTAACAATTTAGAAGGCTTTTCACTTCAACCAAGCTCCTTCTAAAACAAACACAATGCCACGTGTGTCAAAAGAAATGTTTTTAATATAGCCTAACTCAAGCTCAAGGTTACAGCAAATCAACTCATTTACGTTATTCCTTCAAAGAGGCTATCCAAACAGACCCGCACTTGCTGGTCTGCACAATGCAAGCACATAAACAGAGCTCACCAACACTTCCTGTACCACGCTCGCCACTGATAGGCCAGAACGCCAGCGCACAACTGCGCCTACATACAAACCAGGAAGCAAACACTAGCTCTGCTTAATGCGAATCGAGAGAGCCACATGGCAAACCGATTATAACACTTTACCCATGCTAATTAAATATCAAAAAGGGATATGTTTGTGACCCACAAACACAACGTGGCCCGCCAAGTCCGCCAGCCGCTCCTTCACCACCATGTTCCTGGCGCTCAATGGCGCCATCAACGACATGGCCGCCGATGCGGAAAAGGTGGTGGCGGCTGCAGTCGGGGGGGCAGATTGAGGAACTGAATTCTTCGTGACCAATTTAAGAAAAAAACTTTTGACACTTGGCTAAACTGTGAAAATACACTGCCGAGAAGGGGAGGTCTGTTTGTGTATATTTCCTGTCTAAGGAAGAGGGGCCATTATTAAGTTTCAGTCATTTTACAATAAGGACATAGTACATCCAGATTAACTGTAGCTGATTTCTAATCCTCTGTCACATCCAACTTGTAGGTAAGCATCCACTTTTACAATTCTTTCATAGGTAAAGTTGTCTCTCTACCCCCCCTCCAGGTACAGGTATCAATGCCATTGCTACAACAGTTATTAACATTTCATTTGAATGTTTGTGAGTTTAGTAGCTTTTGTCTGTACTCTGCCTTGTTTCTGGCCTGGGAAAACAAATAGCAAGTGTTATCGCTTTAAATAGAAATTGACTTTGCTGTTATTGTGGCCTTTTGAGTTCAAAATAGAGGTGCATTGAACTAAATAACTTAGTAATTCCATTCAGGAAAGATATGCACTCAAGGTTTTCAGTCAAATATTCTTATTCAAAAATATTAACATATATTAACTGTACATATTAATATTTTAGCAAATTACTAGTGGAGATACTTTTGAGATATGACATGCTTTTGACTCAAATCCTGTGTGGATCCCTGCTTGTACAACACATCCTTGCGTAAGATGTTTATTTTATTCAGATGCTGATCTTTCTGGGTGTAACAGGAAAGAGTAGGCTGTGTAGATTGTTCCCAACATAGAATGGTGTCTTGGACTGCAATTAATTAAATAATGCTGTTTTTTTAATAAGCTGCAGTCTGCATTAACTGTGTTGTGAGGCATGATGTGGCTCTACTATGCAAGGAGCAGAGCTGGCACAGCCAAGAGCACTCTTTATATTTCCTGATTTTGGAAGGTTAAATCTTATATAAAACAAACAGTGAAAGTATTTTTAAGATTGGTGTTCTTCATCATCAACACACGTGACAGGTCCAACCTTAACCCACTTTCAGGAAAGGGGGTGGGGGCAGGGGGCAGGGGGGGAAGGGGGGCAGAAGGGCAGGGGGAGGGGGGGTTACAAGCCCAGTTCCTTACCCACTGTGCCACACTCCTGTGCCACACGCATATGCAAGCACATACAGGCACACACCCATGCATGCATGCCAACACATGCACACACATCTTCACACACATACATACGCACATGCATGCACATACACACACAGACATAGACGCACACACACACACACACACACACACACACTTCATAAGTGGGTTCACAGTGTCTTCTTTTCCAGATTTCTCACACTGATAAAGGAAGGTTCATCATGATCTCTTTCTGGGCCATGGTCCTCTTTCTGATTGGTGGTATGTACCTGCTATGACATCCCTGTCCCTGCACGTTTCGTTATGCCCTTGTCTCTGTCACTGACACACTTCACTCGTAAGCATTTTTATCCCCAGTAGAAATCGGTCCTTGTTACTGTACGCATAACAATCGGCATAGCAACCACGGTTTTATGAATGAACACAATGTTAACTTCTGAGGATTATCTGTCTGCTGCAATCCAACAGTGCAATATTAAGAACAGAAAAATCCACTTTGTGGGTGGTACGACTGCTCTAATGGTTCCTATTTCTCTCTCTCTCTCTCTCTCTCTCTCTCTCTCTCTCTCTCTCTCTCTCTCTCTCTCTCTCTCTCTCTCTCTCTCTCTCTCTCTCTCTCTCTCTCTCTCTCTCTCTCTCTCTCTCTCTCTCTCTCTCTCTCTCTCTCTCTCTCTCTCTCTCTCTCTCTCTCTCTCTCTCTCTCTCTCTCATTTTCTACCGTAAGACTCTGCTTGCAGTTCCAGTGAGATGACGGCCAAAGAGGGCTCCTGTGTGACGGTCCACGTAACTCTGTCCAATATAAGGAAATCTGGGTACATTGTTTGGTTGAAGGACGCCGTGTGGAATGACACGGCAAAGGATTATGAGGGCACAATCGTGCACAGCCTCAAACCTGACAAACACAACGCGAGTGAATTTGAAAACAGAGTGTCTGTGGGTTCCACTGGGGATTTACACAAATTGACCATCAGTAACCTGAGACTGGAAGACAGCGGAAATTACTCGGTTAGATACTATGATGAAGATGATCCTTCTTATAAACTGAGCAGCTCGACAATGAGTCTAAATGTTCAGGGTAAGTTCTTTTGCAGTGATATATATATATATATATATATATATATATATATATATATATATATGATAGAGGCCCCTTTATGTTCACCATCCAGTAGTTGTCTAATTGTCTACTGTATGAAAAGTATTTGTCTGGTATTGGATTTATGATTTAAGCTGTAGTCGTTGCAAAGACGCACAACCGGCAATCCAGAAGAAGCATGCTTCAGTTACCAACAGTGATGTATTTGTAAGGAATCTGTGTGCAATATGAATGCTGATAGCTGTTGTCCCTTAACCTGCTACTGGCAAAACTGTCAGCATTGTCATATACATGAGTAGTATG
Organism: Anguilla rostrata; assembly: GCF_018555375.3. NCBI lineage: Eukaryota > Metazoa > Chordata > Actinopteri > Anguilliformes > Anguillidae > Anguilla > Anguilla rostrata. Next base: position 70,589 of record NW_026986350.1, read on the forward strand.
CCTGATATAGTATTGATGATTTAAAACAGTTTAGAAACATTTCAGATATTCACAACTTGAAAGCCTGAAGGAACATACTTCAAGGTTACCCACAGTAATGCTTTCATTCTGGGCTCACTTAAACACAGATATCATCTCATTATGACCATGAGCATCTGCATTTATGTATTTCATGAGGGACTTTGTACAATTACTCACATTCACGATGATTGTACCAGCCAAGAGGCCGCACGTTGCTTTACAATGATAGGCCCCAGAGCAGAGGGGGCTACATGATTTCTTCAGACAAAGAAACCCAGAACATGACAAAAATAGTGTTTAGGCAACTAAATAAATCCATCACAGATTAACACATGATGATGAAACTGATATTTATCATCATCATCATCATCATCATCATCATCATAATCATCTTTATCTTCAGCATCGTCATCACCTTCATCATCATCATCATTATCATCATCATCATCACCATCTTCATCATCATAACGATCTTCCCCTGTCGAACCTCTGCAGAGAACCCTTGCCAGGTCAGCGTAACAGGGCCGGAGTTGGTCCAGGCGGGGGCGGAGGTGATTTTGCGCTGCTCCACCGTGGGAACCTGCCAGAACAGCCCCGAGTGGCGTAGCTCAGGGCCAGGCCCGGCGTCCAGTGAAGTCTCCGACACCAAGGGTGTGAAAACAGCCCAGCTGCGCTTCAAAGCGGACTGGTCACATGACGGGGTGACGTTCTCCTGTTGGCCGTCGCCGAGCAACGACGCGTGTGCCTCCAGAAGCATCACGCTGGCCGTGGAATGTAAGCCACATAATTTTAATTTTTGTTGTTTTACCTGCCGATGCTGCAATCTTCATATCAGAAACACCGAAGCTACGTTTTACACATGACTGATATCTGAATTACCCACAATGCTATTGATCCAGTCTCTGTGCATTTTTTCCCATAGTTTACAGAAAGCTTTCTTCTTTCTTTATTTATTTATTTATTTATTTAGGATCCCCATTAGCAATACACAGTGAGCAGCTAATATCCATTGTGTTCTGCATGATACATTTATTACGAAAAATGGCAGCCTGTCATGTCTGTCCAGGGCTGCCCTGTATGTGGCAAAAATGTCATGTCCCTTATGTGACACCCATTGAGTATGACCTTGTGTCCCTGTATGTCCCACAAAGTTTTACCTGCTGTCAATTAGTTCCTGAAAAAAGCAGGTGACTGAAAAGCCAAATCTGGTATATGGTGCTTTTATTGAATATGAGCCACCAAATCCGGGGTGCTCTATAGATCCGGCAGGAAACAAAATGGACTCAGTTTGACTGCGTGTGCTGTGGGTCAACTGAAATCCTACCGTTAGTGTGTAGCTAGTTGTTGATTAAGGCATGCAACCAGTTTATTTTGTTTATTAGCACTAGCCCCTGTAACCATAATGGAACAGTGAATATTTACAGTAGCATAGTCCAAAAAAACATGAAAAAACCTTGTAAAAGACGATTGATTAACCGTTGATTAAGTAAGATTGATTAAGAACTGATTGACTCAAAAGCGTTGATTAAATCCAGTGGAACAGCACATAATGCATCTGTAAGCACCCTGAAACGATCTGCAAATCACCACAGACTAATCTGCGCTCTTATTTAGACGCTCCAAAAGAGGTCAGGATAACGGCGAGCGGGACATTGAAGGGGATCTATGAAGGAGCTGCAGTCAACCTGACCTGCGAGGTCCAGAGCAGCAATCCAAGCGTGCGGTCATACTCCTGGTACAGAGACCACACCGTCCTGCTCGAAACTGGCCCAGTGCTCCGTTTCCCGGCCGTACGACCCAAGGACAGAGGCTCTTACCACTGCAAAGCCTTAAACTCCGTGGGCTCGGAGGATTCCCCGGAGGTTACGATCACCGTTAACTGTGAGTCCGCCGCTGCTGCTCACGTCATGCTCAGGGGAACGGCGGCGACATGGAGACGCGAGAACGTGAGAACACGAGAACACGAGAGTGTTTCGATGTCGAGCGCAGGCCGCCCAGCCCAGGATCTGCCTAGCCAGTATATTTGGTAAACAAATAATGTATTCCTTTTTTTCCCCCAGATGGACCCAGAGGCACAATGATTAAGGCCAGCTGTTGTGAGAAAGGGGTGAAGGCCGGCGAAAGCCTGACCCTCACCTGCGAGACCCACGCCCGTCCTAAGCCCGACGGCTACACCTGGTTTCGCACGATCACAGGGCCTGGTGGACAGAGGGGTCCAGGAAGGACCGAGGTTCCCGTGTCTTCTAACGGACGGTCTGATGGTCGAGACCTCAGATTCTGGCAGATCAGTGCAGGCGACGCCGGGGAATACACGTGCCAGGCCAAGAACACCATCAGTGCTCAAAACTCCACCGCTCTCCGTGTAGACGTCCTGTGTGAGTGCTGTATTTAGAGTCCCAGTGCTCTCCGTGTAGACGTCCTGTGTGAGTGCTGTATTTAGAGTCCCAGTGCTCTCCGTGTAGACGTCCTGTGTGAGTGCTGTATTTAGAGTCCCAGTGCTCTCCGTGTAGACGTCCTGTGTGAGTGCTGTATTTAGAGTCCCAGTGCTCTCCGTGTAGACGTCCTGTGTGAGTGCTGTATTTAGAGTCCCAGTGCTCTCCGTGTAGACGTCCTGTGTGAGTGCTGTATTTAGAGTCCCAGTGCTCTCCTTGTAGACATCCTGTGTGAGTGCTGTATTTAGAGTTACAGTGCTCTCCGTGTAGACGTCCTGTGTGAGTGCTGTATTTAGAGTCCCAGTGCTCTCCGTGTAGACGTCCTGTGTGAGTGCTGTATTTAGAGTCCCAGCGCATTGTGAATATTCTGCCTGTGACTGTTATCGATCTGTGATTTACTGTTGGAGTGTCTGTGATTCACCGCTATGGTCTGTGACCCACAGTCACAGCGAATGTCTGTGATTCATTGTCACCGTAGTTGTCTGTGCTCTCCAATCACTAATCACCCTCTGCTCTTACTCTTTGACTGTTTTATCCACAGCAACAGATATGAATGCAGTGCTTTTAACCATTAGACCTCCAACACTGGAAAGCCAGATTAGCACATCAAGTTGTTTCTCAGAGGACTCACATCAGGCAGAAAGCACAATTATTTTTATGTTAAATTGCCAGGTGGTAGTTCAGTATAATGGGTAATAAACTGGTCTAGCAAACTAAAGGCTGCGGGTTTGATTCATGGGCGGGGCACTGCATTGCACCCTTGAGGAGTGCACTTACTCAACTGCTTCAGTATTTATCCAGATATATAAATAGGTACAATGTAAAAAAGCCAAAGTTGAGTAACTTTCTTTGGATAAGGATGTCTGCTAAATGCCCATGGGAAAAAAATGTAAAATGATTTGAAAGGCCAACTTTTCTCCTAAAATATAAATCTAATGATTTTTCCATTTCTCTATAATCTGAACAAAAAAAACCTGTACAAACTATTTTTTGGCATTATGGGTCTAGCTATGTCAATTAGTTGTGTTTCTCCATTTTACATTACATTACATTACAGGCATTTAGCAGACGTTCTTATCCAGAGCGACGTACAAGAAGTGCATATATTACATATATATTCCAAGGTAATTTTGATCATGAGTGAGGGAAGAAATATGACAATGCTTGGGTTCATTAGCAATAGAGATGTTTGCTACACTGCCTTTTAAAAAACAAATATTTTTCTTCCAGATCCTCCTAAGAACACCTCAGTGTCAGTCAGTCCCTCTGGATCAGTGTTAGCGGGCAGCTCTGTGACTCTGACCTGCAGCAGTAATGCCAACCCAGCAGTGCAGAACTACACCTGGTATAAAGTGAATGGGACAGAGATAAACACTGTAGGAACTGGACAGAATCTCACCTTCAACGTGACTGAGTCCAGTGGCAGTGAAACGTACTACTGTGATGCACAGAATGAACATGGAAAAGAGAAATCAAAAACTGTACAGCTGAATGTGATATGTATGTTCAGTGCATCTATTATATAATTGTAGAAATCATATTACTGCTATATGTGAACAACATTAATATTTGTAACTGTGGATCCTGTGTTCAGACATGCCTCAGATCTCTGGCTCTGGGAGCTGCAGCAGAACTGCAGCAGAGATCAGCTGCTCCTGTGAGAGCCGTGGGAATCCCTCTCCCAGCATGGAGTGGCATGTGTCTGGACTGCGGGTCACTAACTCTACTGAGAGAGTCATCAGGGAGGAGCAGCTGGGGAACACAGGCCTGAGGAGCTCCCTCACCATGCGCCAATCACAGGGAGACACATCCACTTTCCTCTGCATCAGCACCAACACTCTCAGCTCCTCCAGCCTCCAGCTCGACTTCCCGTCACCACAGCAACACGCAGGTATTAACATACATGGCTGGTCTTAAAACTTGACTTTTACCGTATGTCGTAAAGCCTAAATAGCACTGTTATAAATCTATTATTACCATTCAGACAGCTCATTAAAGAGTTACCAACATTTTATTGCACCCAGACTAATCCAGTCGAGATGTGTTGTTTATTTCACTATGGCTTACAATTATGTAGGCCTCCAGTTCTGATGTTATGACTTTGTTTCCATAATATTTGACACAGTCCATGTACTTGCTTTATTCCGGTTTTGTATGAAGTTGTCTATCCACAATCTGTAAGACCTGAATTTGAATTGTAGGGGCAGAGTACTCTGGCTGTTATGAATAGTTTAAAATTAGGAGATCCAGTTCTTACCCTGATTATAAAGCACTTTTTAACTGCTGAATATTTGCAAACAAGTTATGTCTGATGATGTCTTTTAAATAAGTATTTTAGGCATGAATGAGGTCCAATCATCATGACTAAAATCATCATGATTGGTTTTTTTTCAGGATTCAATTGCAATCCACTATTTCATATTATCATCGTAGGACTGATTTGTATGTATGCGCTGACTGTTGGATTCTGTATCCACAAAAATAAAAGGTACAGACATCTTGATCTTACTGCTGATACAATGTAGTAAAATGTATAATTACCATAGTCTGAGGCAATTATGCTTTCAGTAAAATATTTTAAAAGTTAAAACTATCCCATCCAGTAAATGCACGTGGTTGCAGAGACATATTGGATAATCAGAGGCAATAATAAATCATCTCTCTACTCTGATTTTCATGTCTCCAGGTTGTCTAGAAGACTGAAGGTGAGTCTCACCATCCTTTCCTCCTCTTCCTCTACTGAAACACACTCACTGCAGCTCAGCCTGATTTCACCTCTATTTTACATTCACACCATCTGTGTGTCTTTTCCTTTAAAGGGAGGGAGGGACGGGGACACATATGCCAGTCTGCAGCTCCCCAACATCAGCCCTGAATATGACGTGCTGCAGGTGAGCAAGTGTGACACAGAGAAATATACACCAGGGGGCGCCACTACGCTCATATTTATGAAAACTCATATTTATGAAAATGAAATGTATGCAGATTCCCTCAGTATCAGAGATGTGTGTAGTAAAGCCTTTTGTTCTTCTCAAAAAATGGAAGTCTTAAGCCATCACAGTGAAGTGTCCAGACTAAGGCTGAATCCACTGATCCTCCAACAAGTTCACTTGGCATCGCTCTCGCCTCCCACAATCGATGCAGGCATAGTAAAATTTTAAATGGGGGATAATATACAAGTCAGATCTTTCATCTGATTGGTTATCACACTGGTCACTTTGTTTTTTTACCTCTTGTCGCTAGCTATCCCAACATGCCTTGCAGACTAAAGAATTGTCTCTCATTGACAATGAAGAGAGGCGATTATAAATTGGCCTCTCGTCAGAGGATATGTGGCTTCACTGTTAAAATTCAAAGAATGCATACATAATTGGATATATTTTTTTAATTTCACGAGTTTTTGCAGAGTTAATTTTGTAATAAAAAAGGTTTTGTCTTTCCACTTTTTCCTCTTCATATGAACATAGGCACTGCCCTGAGACTATGCCGGTTCGTGCACTGAGGTGTTCCTTTAAATAACCATGAACCTGCGTGTGTGTGTGTGTGTGTGTGTGTGTGTGCTGTATATGTTAGGTAAAAAACAAGCATCAGAAACACACAGGGACTACACAAGAAGAGAACGATGATTATCAGAACCCTGAAGATGGAAACAGACCAGATTCAGGGGCTAATTAAAAATGTGAGCATGTTGTGTTTCTTTTAAAGCTGATTTATTTTTGCTTTAAAAACAAAACAAAAAAAAACACCGAATGTTGAGGGTAATTTCTATCTATCTGTCCTAAGAGCATTTTTATGACTTGCAGAGATGTTTATTTAGTATTTATCCTGGAGAATAGAATTTTGTTTTTTTCATTTTTCATTCTTTTTACAGAATGACTATTTTTGTACACTTCACTTGCATCTCTTGTGCTTTAATGACTGTATGCCATAGGTTGTCGTGTAAATTTGGCTGCTGTCTGTTTTTGAGAACACCAAATCAAAATTGCATCCTCATGGACTTTCAAAGAATGTTACATTGTGCTCTAGGGATGTGATACGTTTTGAAAAAGTCCCTTGTCTCTCTCCTGAATTTGGAAAGCTGGTTTTCAGCCATTCTGCATCTTATGGTTCAAACAGTCTGCTGAAAAGCTTAAAGGAGAAAGACTAATATCAAGTACTGATTTCAAACATGGAATTCATGACTCAGGGACTGACGTATGCTCCTGTTTTTAGCCTCTGCTCTGCTCTTTAATTTCTATTATACTATTGTCTCACTGCACATTTGTTGTTTGTAACTTCATTGGCAACTGTCTTAATGGGTAACTCTGTATTTTATGTCAGGTCCCCCTTGTAAAAGAGATCAATCAGAATGGGGTACTGCTGGTTAAATAAAGATTAAATAAATATTTAATAAACAAATGTTCAATCTTTATTTAATATTTAAGTGTACAGGTGTGGATTTACTGTTCAAAAATAATCAAATTCTGATTTGATTATAAACTGTCTACTAAAACTGTCTAGGTTCATATTAGAAGCTTTCTTTGAAGTAAAAAAAAATGTTTTTAGTTTACTTGATGACCGCTATTGTGCTCCCATATTTAATTACATTCATTACGATTGCTTTGACTTATTTTGCACAACAGAGTTGCAATGTGCAAAACTCTTAACACAGAATGCTGTACTGTCCATTTTGAGTTCAAAATGTAATATAGCATGCAAAATAAAAACACCAGTGTCAAATCAGAGAATATTATATGGTTTATCAAAGGTTTATCACAGCACCAGAACATTAGATATTTCAAAGAATAAAGTTAAATCATTGCTGCACTTTCAATATACAACAGTCATCATCAAATAATGCTGCCAAACACAAAATCCTTCTGACCAAAACCGAGTTTGAAAGTGTTCTTCATAACGCAAAATGCTATACTCCTAATCTTGGGAACAAAATCATATATAGCATGCACAATAGAAAGAACTGAACCAAATTAGATTGTACTTCATGCTAAAGTTTATCATAGTGTAGCATTCGGCGCGGAAAACAGCGGTGGAGACGAGGTTGCCCGTTTCCGAATTGCCCCAGCAGAGCTTCGCTTTATTGCAGACATGGCTCATTAACAGTTCAACCAATCTGTCCCGTTCGATCGGGCGAACAGCTCTTTTATAGCCCTGGGACGCCCTGATTGGCTTAATTCGCTGGCCTCGGTGCACCAATCACCGGACATAAGCGAGAGCCAATCGCAACATCAAGTACACAACACAAAACTAGCATTACTTACAGCGGTATTCACAGCGACATTAACAACACTGCTGTACATAAGCGTAAGGGTCCAACCAGAGACTGTAAAAAATATGGACAAAGCTACTGTGACGTCACCCATTGACTCTCCGTGGGTCTCTAAAACACGTTTTGAAGCTCAATGGCGGGCGCGGCCATTTTCTCGATTTGGAGCCAAAACCATAGAGTTAAGCGGTCTTGTGATTTTTACAATTTGATTGACAGTCCGGTGCGGAAAAGCCCATCAACCTGAACGAGGCTAGCTGACTGTCTGCCGTTATGTTTTAAAATATATTATCAGATGTTTACGGAGTTTAATTTCCATCCGTGACTGTACTGTGTCATGTAATCACGTTATGTGTATGACATTAAAAATACAATTAGGCTATGTTTGGTTATCTTCGATTTATGTTTCTCAGCAAAACGAATATGCTTAGCTAGCATATCAGCTTGTCAGTGAGCTAGGTAGGCTATCCGTGGTTAGCTCACGCATTAGCAATATGAACCACAGGGGAAGAACACTGACTACACTGATGGTCAATCAATCGGGGATGTGTAGGCTACTGGTGATTTGACTAGGCTAATTTTCGTATAACTGTCTGGTAGATCTGCTGTTAACCGAGCAAGTTATCGTCGTAGGTTTTCGCCAGTCAGTTAATGAGCCTGCTACTACTAGCTACTCCATCGCCGTTTGTGGTGTTCACTTGCTGGGTGACGCTAGCTGACCGATCATTCGCAAATCACTTTCTACCGAATAAAAATTAACACTGTCAGCGGTGATTAACAAATCTACCAAGTATTTTAATAACTGAACTGCAGGCGTGTAAATATGACAACGCACTTTGTACAGCAAGTTTTCCACCTGGTGCATGAAGACAAAAATAATGTAGCCTACGTTGAATTTCTCATTATTATTAGGCTATTATTTTTTTCTTGTAAATCATCAAAACCAATGGAGAAAAGCCAATATACGCATGGAGCCCCCAGAACCGATTCTGAGAACCACTGTCTTAAATGCCTAGCTTGTCGGTCTCTTAAATGCTAAAAACATGTTCCTTTCTAAATGCCGAGATGGTTAATTTCGTTAAATTCTGTGTGTGTGATTTCATCGTGTGTTGTATATTCAGCAAATGAACCTTGAGACTCTTAATTCGCTTCGTGAAACTGAAAAAGTGTTTATCCCAAAATCGGGATTATAGTAGCTTTGTCACATGCGTGAAGCATGGCCCAGGTAGACATTTACGGAATGTACATGACTGACAAGCCGCCAAACACGTCTGACAGATTGAATGTTTGTCGGTTAAGGTTAGCTAGCTAGTCAAATGGCTTGGTAGCCGAAGTTGCGAACTGTTTTAGCATAGGCTACTACTGGACTACCAAATATAGCAAGCTGATTACGCTTTCTGCCAAGTAATTATTTGGTTAAGTAGGCTAAAGGAAATAGTAAAAATGACTCGGCTACCGAAAAACTTAAGAGGAGGATTATTTTATGGTCGTCTAGTGCAGCTGTAAATAGCACACGCCATAATGAAATCACCACGAAATGGGATGCCTGCATTTTCAGACTTAGCACAGGCGGACCGTAGCCGGAGCCTCAATGTCAAGGCCAAGAGGCGCCACCGCCCACCCCTGTGACCATAGACTGTAGCCCCTACTGTAGCTGAGTCCTCCGCAGTAATCAGGAAGTGACGCAAGCTGTACCTCATTGGACAAGAACAAATATTGGCACTGTGCCCAAATGACGCAATAAATCATGAAATCGACCCATGGACAGTCATAAGACCAATAAAATACACCTATCATGACTATTTGTTCTTGTGAGAAAAAATTATTGACTTTGTATTTTGATCGCATTTGTACCGTAGACTTACATGGAAACCGGATATGAAAACACCTATACTGGAGCCATCCGTAGTGGCGCTAGTGAGCAACCAGGAACTACAACACCAGGAAATGAGCTTCAAAAACGAAGTCTGGTTTTGGCCGCTTGGGTCCAACGAACACAAATACAACGAAGTTAGCTAGCGCTACATAAGCGACTATTAACAGGCTAAGCACATTTAATAACAACACAAACACGATCATGCATTTACAAATATTTACAGCTAGCTACAATAACGGAGGCGAGATCGCCACAATAGTGTCAGAACAGTGCATATGTTCATCCTTGAAGTTTTTAATTAGGCTATTTAATTATTGGTGCATTTTCAAATACAACGGCCATTATGAAATAATGCGGTCAAATTTTTTTTACAGTCTCTGGGTCAAACACAAAATACTTTTTTACTAAAAAAAAGTATGCAATGGTAATTTCCCTCATAGGTAGGCTACTTGAAATTATGTACAGCAAGCATCCCCTGTGATAGACTGCAGTAGCCTATAGCGCTTGTGTTTTTATGAAAGACAAACAAAATATTAGATTAGATTATATGACGTTTAATCATTAAAGAAAAATCATACAGTAATGCAGTACTGTAAACACAACTGTATTGTACAGTAAAAACAAAAATAGTAAAAGCAAAAACAGTTACAGTAACAACAAACTTTACCATAAAGTACAACAAAAAAAACTGCTTTTTGGTGCTTAAGCAGCATTTTGCCTCTCCGCTGCATTTGGCCACAGAATTTCGTCGACGTTGCATCTGATGTCTTCGTTGGCAAGAGCTGGTAAAATCTTTTAGAGTGCCTTATCCACCCCTGACACTGCTGTGCTGTAATGTCATCGCATGCCTCATCCATGGCCTGAAGGAGCATTGCCTATGGACGCCTATCATATACCTTCCACCTCCATGGGGTTCAGAAAGGGGGAGTAAGGAGGAAGGAATTTTGATCGGAACTCTGGATGGGCTGTAAACATTACATTACATTACATTACATTCATTTGGCAGACGCTTTTATCCAAAGCGACGTACAAAAGTGCATTTTCATGATCGTAGACAACTGCTGAACACGGGTTCAGTAAGGTACAATTACTTATTTTGTACAGCTATTTCTAGCCGAGAACAATGAACACTATCCTGGTCTAACATCTGCAAAGCCAACTAGGCAGAAGAATAAGCTACAGTATTAGGACAAATACAAATTACCAAGAAGTGCAGGGATGGGGCAACATGTAACAAGTTACAGGAAAAAGGGTTTTTTTTTTTTTTGCTGCCCGTGGTCCGCCCTGTTTTTTTCAGTTCTTAAGAATCTTTTTGTGTTTGTGGTTTTGCCCCTCATGGCTTTTTGTTTGTTCCCTGTTTGTTAAGTAAAGTGTTTGTTTGAATTTTCCTTTTGGAGTCTCCCGCGTTTTTTTTTACTCTGCGCCTGGGTCCAACCCCCCGAATCCCTGACAAAACCAAATACTTTCACAAATAGTAATAAAAAATACATTCTTTTAAATAAATGCTTTCCTGGGAAACCAAATACTTTTTCAAATAGTATTTAGAGCCTTTTAAAAATGTATTAAATTACAAATACAATTGTAAAATATTTAAAATATCCCAGAGTTCTTTGTACAATACTCCTTCGGGCTAGGGGTTGATTTGGGCCAAGGGTAGCCTATGTCGGCAATTTGAACAACCCATGTGCTGCCTCTAACAGTCAGTAGCCTAAATGCCCGTACATGTCTTTGCATGGGAATGGCAAACTCAGACTTCTTGATAAGCTACTTGCCAGTCTGTTGGTAAACCCCTGTATCTTTTTAAAGTTAGCAGCTTTTTCTGTATTTCTCTTTTTTTCTGTGGTCAGAGCATGACAGCCATGCAAACAGTTCCTCTTTTTACATTTTGTAAGGTTAGACACAGATAAGCTACTTGCCCGTCTGTTGGTACCCATGATATCTTTTAAAGTTAGCAGCTTTTACTGTATTTCCTCTTTTTTCTGGGTCAGAGCATTCCCCAGCCATGCAAACAGTTCCTTCTTTTACATTTTGTAAGGTTAGACACAGATAAGCTACTTGCCAGTCTGTTGGTACCCATGATATCTTTTTAAAGTTAGCAGCTTTTACTGTATTTCCTCTTTTTTTCTGTGGTCAGAGCATTCGACAGCCATGCAACAGTTCCTTCTTTTACATTTTGTAAGGTTAGACACAGATAAAATAAAATTCATCCGTACATTTCTCCTACCAATTAACAATGGAAATCGGTTACAGTTGGGCTGGGCATCGCAGTCACCTGAGATTTCTAGTCAAATGCTTCCTCTAATTGGACAAAACCTAAATTTTCAGATGATAGGTTCTGATATCCAATGTTTTCATCTTTACAGCTTGTGCAATTTTGTTCCCCTTTTGTTGTAAAGATTTTAAATAACATTTCAAACCTTTTTTTTTGAAATTTGAAAA
>NW_026986351.1:0-43535 GCF_018555375.3 Anguilla rostrata
GATCAGGAGGATGAGGAGAAGGACGAGGATGAGCTGGAGAAGGAGGAGGTGAGAGTTCTTATACAAACTCCAGAACAGGGACCAAACTCCAGTCCTGGAGGGCCGCAGTGGGATCTTTTCAATGTTCTTTGTGTGTATTTTTCAGTGTTTCATGTACTTACATTTTTTTTTTAAATATCAGCATGTAATCTCACTTCTCAATGAAATGAGATTTCCCTAATTGTGGGTAAAAGAGGGATGAAATGGGGGGTAAATGAAAGTCTGATTTTCAGGAAACTTTGAAAGAGAGGAAAGAAAAGGACGAATCACAGACAAGTCTGTTGGAGTCTGAGAACCAGCAGACAGACACAATACCTGCTGAGCACATCACACCTGACACACCTGCCCCAGGTACAAAGAAACCGGTTTTCAAATCATATACAAATAATTTCAGTTTTGAAATTAATGAAAGAGTATATTTTCTGTTACCCTTTATTAAATGCAACCTGACATAATAAAATATGGAATGGAAATGTTTTTATTGTATAAAGTAAACTGTTAAAGCATGTTTCTACTGTATTGGCCTGGGAGCAAATCCTGACCATGCCTGTGCTATCGGAGGCCGGTAGCCCCACAGGTGCATTAATGGCCATAGTGCCACTCAGAGTTAGGGAAGATGCAGTCTGCCTGGATCAGTAGTGCTTTTCAGTGTGCCAGTGTCTGGTAGGAATTTTGTAACAAAAATGATGGTGTTTGAAATAAAGAAACAGGAGCTCTATTTGATGTTTTTTATAAAATGACCGGTCTGGAAGAAGTACAAGTACAGTCTTCCAAGATATAAAGTGCAACACATGAGTTTTTATAGTTTTCAGAGACAAAGAACTGTTGTTCCAGCCAATTAGATTCATTCAATCACCATATTCAAAAATTCCATTTGTGGCCAATCACGGGCTAGGATCAGGGAGTCCATACCAACACTAACCATGTGGGCCTCCTCCAATTGACATATCTTTGGACCCCCTAATGCTCTTAATTTATACTGTTGCTGGGGTCTACCTCCTCTTGAAGATACATTGTATGGACTAAATGCAAACTTAATATTTAGACTTCTCATTTAAAACCATATAAATATGGGCTATGAGTTTACCCTTTTTCAAGTCATTATTATGATGTCCAATTATCAAATTTTTACATGGGGGTGCATGATAAGGGTTGTGGACCCTTTCTTGCTCCTCTTATAGCAGGGAGTGTGACTGGTCTGTCTCTGAACATCTCTGGTGCAGATTCTGAGCATCAGGAGGAGGCCACAGACAACAGATTCAGTCTGGGCCCAGAACCAGCACCAGAGGACCCATCCTCATGCCTGGCCCAGTCCCAGCCCTCCTCTGCAGACCCAGCTAAGTCAGACACAGAGAGTGGTTTAGCAGATACTGACACCATGGATGGGACTTTGAGTAAAGACATCAAAGACACTGTGTGTACTGCGCAGGAAGAGGAGAAGGAGGAGGAGGAGGATGAAGATCAGGAGGATGAGGAGAAGGACGAGGATGAGCTGGAGAAGGAGGAGGTGAGAGTTCTTACACAAACTCCAGAACAGGGACCAAACTCCAGTCCTGGAGGGCCCAGTGGGATCTTTTCAATGTTCTTTGTGTGTATTTTTCAGTGTTTCATGTACTTACATTTTTTTTTAAATATCAGCATGTAATCTCACTTCTCAATGAAATGAGATTTCCCAAATTGTGGGTAAAAGGGGGATGAAATGGGGGGTAAATGAAAGTCTGGTTTTCAGGAAACTTTGAAAGAGAGGAAAGAAAAGGAAGGATCACATACAAGTCTGTTGGAGTCTGAGAACCAGCAGACAGACACAACACCTGCTGAGCACATCACACCTGGCACACCTACCCCAGGTAACAAAGGAACAGGTTTTCAAACCATATACAAATAATTTCAGTTTAGAGATTAATGAAAGAGTGTATTTTCTGTTACCCTTTATTAAATGCAGCCTGACATGATGAAATATGGAATGGAAATGTTTTTAGTGTGTAAAATAAACTGGTAAAGCATGTTTCTACTGTATTGGCCTGGGAGCAAATCCTGACCATGCCTGTGCTATTGGAGGCCGGTAGCCCCACAGGTGCATTAATGGCCATAGTGTCACTCAGAGTTAGGGAAGATGCAGTCTGCCTGGATCAGTAGTGCTTTTCAGTGTGCCAGTGTCTGGTAGGAATTTTGTGCCAAAAATGATGGTGTTGAAAATAAAGGGAACAAACAGGAGCTCTATTTTATGTTTTTATAAAATGACCGGTCAGGAAGAAGTACAGGTACAGTCTTCAAACATATAAAGTTCAACACATGAGTTTATATAGTTTTCAGAGACAAAGAACTGTTGTTCCAGCCTATTAGATTTGTTTAATCACCATATTCAAAAATTCCATTTCTGGCCAATCACAGGCTAGGATCAGGGAGTCCATACCAACGCTAACCATGTGGGCCTCCTCCAATTGACATATCCTTGGACCCCCTAATGCACTTAATTTATACTGCTCTTGCAGATACATTGTATGGGGTGAAAAAGCATACAGTTAGTTATATTGGCTTGTAAAGTTAAATATTCTGCACTTAGTGAAATATATTTTTTCCAGTTACCATGAGGTCAATTAGACATTTTATGCAAATGCATACACATAAATGAATAAAGTCTTACATATCCTGTTTAAAGGCTAAGAGATCCTTTCCTCTCTGTCCTCTGAAATAGAGCCATCTGCCCCTGAGAGGGTGGAAGCCACTGATGTGCAGAGCAGGTCAGTTACTCTGTGCTGGGAAAGACCGGTCAGCATGGAGGGAGTTTCTCATGAGATCCACATCACCTACAGCTGTGAGGGAGAAGAGCCCAGATTGCAGATATGTGCACCCAACACCACCACAGCTGTCCTTACTGATCTGAGACCTGGGATGGAATATACTTTCAACATCACTGCAGTCCTTCCAAACGGCAGCTGCAGCAAGACCAACTCAACATGCATACAAACAAGTCAGTGACAAAATGTATTCATTTGAGGATGCATATTTAATATTTATACTTGTCATTTTGAACCTCATAAAAATACGCTGAATTGTTCAGGTCCTTTTTGTAAGTATTACATTCACATCTATTATTAGTCATTTTACAAGGATTGTGTGTCACTGTACAGAAATGTAGTAATGCAATTATTTCCGCAATGACAGGAACTATTCTGGATGTGCTGTTGAGTGACTTGGGACTGGAACACCACCTGAAGAACAAGCTGACTCTGAGCAAGGTGCTGGAGATTGATGGAGAGACTTCAAGTGATGAAAGCATCCAGTCTCTGAAATCTCTGCCGTGGTGTTTCCTGAGGAGGTTGATGATGGTGAATGTGACTGCTAGGAATGTGAGGTGCGCCTCAAAACAGGACATGACTTCCCAAAACCTGGACAGCTTACTGAACACCCTGCGCAATCCACAGGGCCACAGCAACAGAGTCAACCCCCTGGACCTCATAACTGCTGTGTTTCTCTGCTCAGATGGCTTTCTCCAGCAGGAGATGGTTTTGAAAATGTCCATGTGCCAGTTCTCTGTGCCTCTGCTCCTTCCTAAATGTGATACACAGCAGTGCACTTTAATGCTCTGGGCCATGAGGGATATTGTGAAAAAGTACAAGCCGCACTCTTTGGAGGACCAAAGAGGGTTTGTGGAGGAGAACATTGTTCTTTCTGAGCTCCCCATGGTCTCGTTTGTGAGGCTGAGAAACAGCAGCTTGTCCAAGTCTCAGATCCTGAACCAAGTTCTCAGCAACCCTCAGCAGTACCATGACACCTTTGTTCACAAAAACATGGAGTACGGTGACAACCCAAAGAGGATTTCCAATGGGCTGGTGGAGATCAGCTGGTATCTGCCCTGTGGGAAGAGAAACATTGACATCTTCTCTGAGCCACTGGCTATAGCTAACCTCCGTGGGGACCTCAGGGACTTTGAAACTCAGTACGCTTTCCTTTGTCACAACTCTGCTGCCGTATTTGTGTTTTGTGATGATTTTGGGTCTGAATACAAATTTTTGGAGTCCCAGCACCTGAAAGATCATTGGTTCTGGATCATCAATTCACAGAGCAAGAGCTTCAATGAAGGTGATTTCAGCAGATGTGTTTCTGAGTTAGAGCTACAAACCAGCAACATCATCATAAGGGGTCCGCAGATGAATGATGCAGAATTCATCAAAACCCTGCGTTTGGGTATCAGTGGAATTTTAAAGGGAAACGTGATCAAAATGAGCATTGAACGGATGTCTGATGTTGCCCATGAGCTTGGAATCCATGTTGATGAAGATTACATTTACTGTCAGAGGGGCAAGCAGAACGCTGATGAAATCACAGAAAGGATATCTGATATACCAAGCTTCAAGGAGAAAGAGCTGCCCTTGCAAGGGACTGCATGGAAACAGCTGGCCAAACTGGAGAAGGAAGAGTGCAGGATGAAAAATGCTGGGGAGAGAAACATTGAAGTTTACAGGAACGAGCTTGCAGAACAGAAGCAGAAGCTCAGAGCACAGCAGAGGGCTCACAAAATCTCAGAGTCTATGTCCCGTTTCATCTCTGCAATGTCTGGTTCCACAGAGGAGCGCAAGTATTTCCTCAAGTGGATGAGGATCAACCTGGACAACCTGTCACGCAAAAGCCTTCCACGCCTTCAGGCCGAGTACAAGGAACAGTGTCAGAATTCTCAGGAAAACAAGGAGCTCATTGCAGAGTTGGACAGGAAGATCTCCAGTTGCTCCTTGGGGGCGGAGCACTTCCTGCGGGAAATGGGTCAGCTGTACGAGTCGGCCTGCTCACTCCCCAAATTCCCCACCCCTCAAATTCAGCACCTGCCACGTCTGGCTGCCGAGCTGCTGCAGGAAGGCTTTCCTCTAGAGCTGGTGGATGGAGATGCATCCAACATTCCTCTGCAGTGGGTGACACAGGTTCTGAAGGAACTCCATCAACTAACACAGTATAAATGTAAGATCCGGGTGGTGACTGTACTGGGGGTGCAGAGCACTGGGAAGTCCACCCTCCTGAACACCATGTTCGGGGTCCAGTTTGCCGTCAGTAGTGGCAGGTGCACGAGAGGGGCCTTCATGCTCCTCATCAAAGTAAACAAGGATTTTAAAGAGCAGCTTGGGTGTGATTACATCATGGTTATTGACACTGAAGGTCTGAAGTCAGCAGAGTTGGCCCAGTTGGATGATAGTTGTGAGCATGATAATGAACTGGCCACTCTGGTGGTGGGGCTGAGTGACATCACAGTCATCAACATCGCCATGGAGAACTGCACAGAGATGAAGGACATCCTGCAGATTGTGGTGCATGCCTTCCTGCGCATGAAGGAAGTTGGGAGAAAACCCTGCTGTCAGTTTGTGCACCAGAATGTCCCAGACCTCTCTGCCCATGACAAAAACCTGAGGGACAGGAAGCTTCTGCTGGAGCAGCTGAATGAGATGACCCAAGCAGCAGCTAAGATGGAGAAGAGGGGAAACAACAAAAAATTTACTGATGTCATGGAGTACGATCCAGAGAGAAACACCTGGTACATCCCTGGGCTCTGGCATGGCAACCCTCCCATGGCACCAGTGAATGCTGGCTACAGTGAGTCTGTGAATCTGTTCAAGCAGAGTGTGATTGAGCATTTTAAGAAACACAAATCTGGAAAGAGCTCACCACACACATTCATTGAGTTCCTAGAATGGACCAGGAGTTTGTGGAGCGCAGTGAAGTATGAGAACTTCATCTTCAGTTTCCGCAACAGCCTGGTGGCTGATGCTTATGCTCAGCTTTGCACTGAGTTCAACACATGGGAGTGGGCCTTCAGGAAGAGCATGTACTCCTGGTTAAGCCAAGCTGAGACAAGGGTGTCAAACTCTGGTTCAGTGGCAGCACAGTCTCAGCCATTCTTCAATGTGGATAACTTGATGAGCAGCCTGAAACATGAGGCCTCTGTAGAACTGGCTAAAGGGGAGAAGCGAATTATGGACAAACTCACTGAATTCTATGATAGACCAGAGGGACACGTTCACTTGGTAGAGAAGTACAAGGAGGAATTCATGAACTCAGCCAAAGCCATCCGGATGGAGACAGAGCACTCTGTTATAAACAGACTAGATGCCACAGTGGAGATTAGAAAGGGTATGTTCAGGTTAGAGAAAATCAAGAAAAATCATACAGCTGCAATGGAGCAGAAGGTGCTGGACCTGGTTGAGAACTGCAGGAAAAGTAAAGATCTGTCAGATCAAGAGCTGGAGACTGAATTTGAGAAGATGTGGAATGAGGCTGTGAAAGAACTGCAGTTCTGTGGCCTGGAAAAACGAGATATTGTCCAAGATATCCAGCACCAGCTGTGGGCTAACTTAGAGATGAAAGGCAGCTCAGTACGTGAAATGCTGTCGAACGTTGGCAACTTGTCTAAATGTGGAAGGGAGCCATTCAAAGTGATGAAGAGTAAAGGAATGCTTAAAAAGATATGGAACACAATTTTTGGAAAAGAGCAGAAGATAAAAACACAAAAGATGGCTGATCACATCATTGAGTGCAGCACGAAGTTTGTAGCTGAAAAAGTGAGAACAAGGTCTGATTACCATAACACATGCATGATCGACTTGTTTTGCATGGTAGGTGAACACCTGGACATGCACAGGGATCTGGAAACAAGTGCTGAGTTTCAGGCCAAGTTGAAGATTCACATCTGTGGACATGCAGCACGGGAGTTTCAAAAAATGCACTTGGATTTTATCCGTGCAAATGATCCCCGTCACTGTATGGAGCAGTTCAAGCAACAGTACTGCACTGACTTTAAGGACCTGTTCAATAAAAGAGACCAGTGTCAGAAGAAAGCAGAAGAGTTCACCCACAACTGTCTTGCACCTGCAGTGAAGGAATACATCACCAAGTCTCTGGGTCCTGACCTTGTGGATGAAGTGTTGACAGGAAAGAAAGCCAAGGATTTCAGCACTCGATCTTTCTTCCAGTTCTCAATTCTCAAGCAGCTGCTTTCAGATGATAACTTTAAGGACTTTGAGAATTATGTAAGGAACTACGAGAGCTTTGTGCAGGACTGGATATTTGAGCAGATTGTTAAGCAGTTCTCAGAGGGAGATGGCCTGAGGAACATTGAGATTAAGCACATGAAGGTGATGGTTAAACAATTAAAGGAAGCCATTAAGAATGCAGAGATGAAAGTCAATAAACGAGCAACAAGAAGGGGTGAAGAGGACCGAAATATTCAGCAGTTCATTCAGGATATCTGTACTGACCTACAGGAGCTTGTCATCCCCAAAGACCCCCTTGAAGTGGTCCTGGCCTTAAACACTGCCAAGCCAGAAGACTTTTCCCGGTGTCTGAAGGTGCTTGTGGATGAAATGGAGCAGTCCTTTACTGCAGAGTTTCAGGAAGGTGGGGATGTGAGGGCCAGGCTGACCTCACTGCCCTTTCAGCCACAGAAGGAGCTGTTTAACAGGGTGTTTGGCTGTGGGAGGCAGTGTCCCTTCTGCATGACCCCATGTGAAGCAGGCGGAAAGAACCACACAGAGCACTTTGCTTCCATTCACCGTCCTCAGGGGATTGGGGCAACAAAATATGTGCTCTCTTGTAAACTATCGAGTGATATCTGCTCCTCCTGTGTTGCCAGTGAGGGAAGATTCAGGTCGTATGAAACTAAGGGGAAATGGCATCCATGCAAGGACTATCGGAGCATTTACCCTGACTGGCGCATCCAGCCTGACACCAGCATCCAGGCCTCAGACTACTGGAAGTACGTCTTCAACAGGTTTAACAAGCAGTTTGCCAAGGTGTATGAAGCTAAACCAGCTGACATTCCCTTCCATTGGACACTAATAACCAAAAACCAAGCCAGGGAAAGCTTGAAGGAATCCTTCCAGATGAAAACAGGAGATTGAATGGATGTTTCAGTATGATGATCTTCTGATTGGAATTCATATGAAATAGTTTCCTCACAGGTACAAGGAATCCTTCCAGATTAAAACAGAAGGAGACTAAATTAAATGGATTATATGGCCCCTGTTGCAGTCTGGTCGAAAATTTGTTTTCTGAGTGGCATTCATTAATAGCCTACTCACACATATCATGGCTAATCACAAAAAGTGCCCCAACCAAGTTGAATTCTATGAAAGAAAGGGCCATAGGTTAAAAATAAAAATACAATAAAAATAAAACACATTTCAAAAAGGGAGCATTAAATTAAATCATCACTTATGTTAAGACATAGTGAGAATCACTGATACATACATTACTGCATTGTTGCAGCCTTCACTGAGCTGTCTCTGTTGCTCAGATACAGATAATAACATCAACCAGTCATTATACATATAAAACCACATACATGCTAAAATGTGATGTTACCTCTATCATAACCTATGCAGCTTTTATCTATACACACTGTCTGAGTTAGCATGGCTGAGCTCTGTTCATTATTCCACTGCTTGGATGCATAATCACAGAGTGTAGCACAGTGGGTAAGGATCTGGGCTTGTAACCGAAAGGTCGCAGGTTCGATTCCCGGGTAAGGACACTGCCATTGCACCCTTGAGCAAGGTACTTAACCTGCATTGCTTCAGTTTATATCCAGCTGTATAAATGGATACAATGTAAAATGCTATGTAAAAAGTTGTGTAAGTCACTCTGGATAAGAGTGTCTGCTAAATGCCTGTAATGTAATAATCAGGGATGGTAACTAGGCTGAGATATTTTGAGTTTGTTTAATTTTGAGACCTTCTCTATATCAAAAAGAATACTTTTAATGAAAATATAAATTACATTTTATGTTTATTTTTATGCTTCCTATAATAAGTCTTTTCTATTAATACAGCACATAACCTTCATGTATTAGTGGTAATACTATCAGCTCTTCATCACTGCTTGCTTGGCTGTTTGAAGTCATACATTATTAAGTACCTTGATAATCTGTTTACACAATAGCATAGCTTTCACCCATTCACATTCTTCAAATGGTTTAAACACATGATTTCTTGTTGCAATGTTAAAAGGATTGTTGTTATCACTTTATGAGCCTTTGTTATCACTTCATAAGCCTTAATATAGAAATTCACTGTTCCTGAAAAAACGAAAATTGACCTTAGAGGCCCAAAGTTGCAACCCATCCATCCATTATCTATACCTGCTTATCCTGGTCAGGGACGCGGGGGCTGCTGGAGCCTATCCCATCATGCATTGGGAGAGAGGCAGGAATACACCCTGAACAGATCGCCACATACACCATCCACTCATCCCTATGGGCAATTTAGAGTCTCCAGTTGGCCTGCTGACATGTCTTTGGACTGTGGGAGGACATGCAAACTCCACACAGAAAGGCCCAGGGATTCGATCCTAGGCCTGCACCACTGTGCCGCCCTTATAGCTTTCATGATGACTTTATTTTTCTTTTTTAGAAAGCTGGATTCAAATTTTGTTTTGCTTTTTTGCACTTAGTCAAATTGATGTATTTCACCACATGTTTGAGCACCTATTACTTGCACAAATGGAATAATCAAAATAAATGTTTAATTTCATCTGAACCTGATGAACAGTCCCTTATTTTCTTCACTGCCTGAACAACTGAGCTGCCTGAAGACAATGGCAGTATCTCCATTCTACCACTAGATGGCAGTAAATCCATTTAACATCTCATCATTGCTGCTGGCTTCACCTTCTGTCTCAGGTAGCTGAAAATACACAATTTACACTTGTGCCCAATGTAATTACCTGCACTGGGGAAAAAACCCTTTCCATGTTTATCAATGAAAGGGGCATAAAGATGAAAGCTTGAACCTTCTAGTCTTACAATCAACCAGGATTTACATCAGCACTCAGTCCCTGGAGTCTGTCCACATTGAGTCAGAGACAGTGTGCTAGACCAGGACTTAACACATTATGGAGCAGGAGTGTGTTGAGTCAGCCATTTTAAAAGTGACAAAAAAATTAGATCAAAGCAGATATTTACCCAGGATTCACCACACTGTTCCTCCAATAAACTGAGGGGAAACTAAATGCTGCTCCAAGACGTTCAGCCGATTCCACTGTCTTCATACATTTCAAAACTACAAAGCAAATGCATAATTACTCATACTTGTATATCCAACAGCTTCTTCACAAAGTGGAGGAAAGTGTTTCCAATCAAACCCAGAGATACTGAGGGGAGCAGGGAAAATCAGTCTGTCCCTTGTGGAATAAATCATTCAGTCAGGGGACAGGAAAAGGGTGATGAAGCACACAGAAGCTAAAGAGGTGACTCCTGTCCAGGTGAGGCCAGAGCAAAAGGCAGGTGAGCTCAGGCTAACCTGCAGCAGACCATCACAGGCCCACCCATCCAGTTTAAACACACATTTAAAAACAAGCAAAAAGACAACCAAACAAAGGGAACATCATCTCCTCTCAATGGCACCAGTTTCTTCTGAAGAGATTCGTGCTATTTACAAGAATCGAGATGCAATGAACTCAAACACAGAACCACCCAGCACATTTAATATGCACTGTTACAACAGAGATTGCAATAATTCTACCACCCAGGACAATAAGCGCTAAGCATTGGGTGCCTAAAGCATTATGTAATTAATTAAATAGTGGAATTCTTTGAAGCAAAACCTGATAATTGCAAAAGATTTCCACAATGTTGATTTATAAATGCACACAATGCTATTTTAAGTAATAAATCATGCAAGTGTCAAGTACTTTGTGCAGCAAGTGTTTAATTAATGAAGTATTAACTGCTTTTAAAAAAAAAAATCAAACTATACACAAAAACATCACTGGGCAGGGAGAGGTACTGGGCTGGGGGGGAGACTGGGCTGGGGGAATCACTGGGCTGGGGAAGGCACTGGGCTGGGATACTGGGCAGGGAGTGGACCGTCATTTGCTACATGGAGAGATAGAGAGAGCACCCACGAAAACAAATAAACAAAAACCTTCACCCTTCTCCCTCAAGGGTTCCGGGCAAAAATAATAAACTAAAACAACAAACTAAAATATCAAAGAGAAAAGAAAGTAAAACCCAGTGACTGCTTTTCAGCTTGCCGCTGGTCTCAGCTGGCCAACTTTTCCGTTGGCAGTTTTTTTTCTTCGTCTTCTAGTGCTCTGACAAACCAAACTCAAAAACGTGCTCTCTCTGTGTGTGTTAATGGAACCCAGGTGTGCTTGCTCTCTCCAACAGTAGGAGTTGCAGAGGCCAATCTTCTTCTGGTGGACCGAATGCGACAGCCCGAGTTCTGATAACCGGGGACTACAGTGGACAGTAGCACAACAAATGCTACTAACCAGGAAACAAGTTGGTGTGTGCATAACAATAACAAAAGAACACATTACCATGTGTAGGTTAACAGGATGGTTCAGACAGAAAACAGGCCAGAGATAGGTCACTCCTTATCTTAAAGAAAGCACTGTTCTAAAACTTCACTACCAGGGCAAAGCAAAAAGAACAAGTTTTTTGGCGAATACTCTCTCTGCTCTGGCCTAACTATCTAAAAATATGTTAAAAACAAGAAAGAGGAGAAACTGCCTGACCACCTGTAACCTACAACAAAAATACTCAAATTTTTATCCACTTGGGACATCCAGTGGACACAGGTGGGTGTTTGATGTATCTGCCAACAGTACTGTATTTTTTTTTTAATGGACAACCAGATCTGCCTTATCTAGCTAGGAAGCTTTGTTATGGCGGGCGGGCACGGGGATTTAGTCTTGGGTAGTGTGGTTCGCCGTAGATTGTTGGCGCTTAATAACAGGCTGATATTGAGTGACGTGTCAAGCTACTGAAGTTAAATCACAGATTAGTTACTGTAGATGGTTAGTAGAATTTCTAGCTCCAGGTCTGGTAAATCTTCCATGCTTGGTAGCTGTTATGCTAGCTAGACATTTTTTTAGCAACCTGAATCTCTTTGTTTTATTGTCTGTTCGTTTCACTGCACTTGAGGATGAAGATGAGGGGAAAGTGTGGGAATCCTGATGGAGATACCAGAGGAGCAATAGTTTGTATTTTGGCCTTTTATTTAGATATTGTTTTTGTTTTGTTTTTAATCAGCATTTTGCTTTGCTGTAGTTAGACATGATATTTTGCTAGATTTTCAGCATTAAAAAAAAAAGCCTTTGTTTACTTTGAACTTTGAAACTGCATTACTAATTAGCCAACAAGCACACCAACATCACCTTTACCGACATTAGCTATTACCTGCTACAACCAAAACCCAAAACAAGATTAAGCTGGGAGGAGTGGGAGGAAACTGGCCTATTCGAAAATGCATTGAGAAATATTGCTGGCGTCTCAATGGCAATTTTTTTATATAAATACTGGAGCTAGGAGGAGAAGACGGAAACTGAAAATGCAGCTTCAAGGAATGAGACCAGACCACATACCACAGAAAATGCCATTTCATCGGGAGGGCATGGCCAATTCTTGTAGAGTCTCAATGATCATAGATGACCGCCTCTTCCATGTTGACAGACAGGCTGAGCCATTTTACACAATTAAATAAATACGTCATGAAATAAATAAGAGGCATAAAATAATTGATAGATATATATTTAATTAATTGCTTATTTCATTATCTATTTCATTGCTTATTCATTTATTTTTTTCATTATCAATTTAATTAATTTTGTCACATGGTCTCCGATAAGCTGTAGGTCTATCAGTTAATCAGTGTAGAAAGTAAACTTTGTTGAAGGGGATGATTTGCCACAAAATGTCATGGACTATGAAAGTATTTGTTTCCCAAAAACTGATCTGACAGATTGATACGGTATATTCATTTTATGTAACATGAAAGTCAGTTTCTGGGATAATATAGCACTGAGTGTAAGTCATTCCTCTTTAAACATCAAAAAGGTGTAATTAGAACAATGGAGATCATTTTTATTTTTCCCGACATTGCATTGAAGGTTGGAGTTAATATCAGGGGTACTCCAAGACCTGGGTTATGGATTATGATTATTGTATCGTATTGATTATTGTATTACATTTGTAACCTTATTTGAACACAATTTGATCCATATGCACTGCCACTTGTCACTTTTTTATGTTTGAGCAACACTACTGGCTGGATGGTGGATGGAGGGATGGATGGGTTTACAGCAAGTGAGATATCTATTCATACTGCACATGACTGACAGTATGTGAGAGTCTACGTGCGTGACATTTTGCACATCCAGCAGGTTGTTCTGGTTTCGCCGTCTTTCTTGGGAGTGCAGATATAGCACAGGGCGACATAGCTCTGGAGGTAAGGGTTGCCGGTTCAAACCCCGCCCTGGGCGTGTCGAAGTGTCCTTGAGCAAGACACCTAACCCCTAACTGCTCTGGCGAATGAGAGGCATCAATTGTAAAGTGCTTTGGATAAAAACCCTATATAATAGGACGGAGTGTGGCACAGTGGGTAAGGAACTGCGCTTGTAACCGAAAGGTCGCAGGTTCGATTCCCGGGTAAGGACACTGCCGTTGTACCCTTGAGCAAGGTACTTAACCTGCATTGCTTCAGTATATATCCAGCTGTATAAATGGATACAATGTAAAGTGCTAAGTAAAAGTTGTGTAAGTCGCTCTGGATAAGAGCGTCTGCTAAATGCCTGTAATGTAATGTAATGTAAAAAAATTTAGTCCATTTACCATTTACCATTTAGCACATCTTCAGCTAGGCTTACCTGTGACAGGTGACAATGCAGAGGACAGTTTGCAGAACTTGTCATTCAGCCCACATTTCCTGCGGCACTGGGGGCAATCCATCCTCCTCCCTCTGGACAAATATCACAAAATTACAGCAAGCAGAACCCAATCAGCTTGTTTAAAAGATAAAAGTGTAAGGATAATCATTCATCCATCTAGCCATCCATTTTCTGACCACCACGGTGGCAAAAGGGGGAGCAGCCCAGACATCCCTCTCCCCAACGACGTCCACCAACTCACCCTGGGGAATCCCAAGGGGATCTCAGGCCAGCCTGTGAATATATATATAATTTCAATGCGGAGGAGCAGTGGCTCTACTTTGAGGTCCTCCTGGACAGCTGAGCTTCTCACCCTATCAAGGAGAAAAAGCCCTGCCACCCTGAGGAGAAACTCCATTTTGGCTGCTTGTATTCGCGATCTCGCTCTTTTGGTCACTACCCATAGCTCATGACCATTGGGGAGAGTAGGGACGAAGATCGACTTGTAAATTGAGAGCTTTGCCTTTGGGCTCAGCTCGTTCTTCACCACCATCGTCCAATATAATGCCCGCATTACTGAGGCCACTGCACCTAGATGGTAGTCAATCTCCAAATCTGTATTTCCCTCATGAATAACACCCCAAGATACTTGAACTCCTCCATCTGGGGGAGTTGCTCTCCCCTTACTTGAAGGGGACAAACTATGTTTTTCCGGGAGAGGACCATAGCCACAGACTTGGAAGTGCTGATCCTCATTCTGACTGCATCACACTTGGCTGCAAACCATTCTAGTGAGCATCGAAGGTCACAGTACGACGAGGCTAATAGAACAATGTCATCGGCAAACAGCAGAGATGCCACTCCTATATCATCGAACTGGAAACACTCCATGCCTCGGCTGTGCCTTGAGATCCTGTCCATGAATACCAAGAACAGGAGGGGAGACAAGGCACATCCTGGCCAGAGTCCAACACCCACTTTGAATGAGCTTGACTTAATGGTGGAAATGTGAACACTGCTCTCGCTCCGAGCATACAGGAACGGAATGGCATACAGTACATTACTGGGGGGATATAGCTCAGGAGGTAAGACCGATTGTCTGGCAGTCAGAGGGTTGCCGGTTCAAACCCCGTCCTGGGTATGTCGAAGTGTCCTTGAGCAAGACACCTAACCCCTAACTGCTCTGGCGAATGAGAGGCATCAATTGTAAAGCGCTTTGGATAAAAGCGCTATATAAATGCAGTCCATTTACCATTTACCATACAACAGCGACCCTGGTGCCCTATACTTTCGCAGAACCTCCCATAAGACACCCCGGAGAGATCCAATGATATTTGACTCCTTCGTGCAAGCCCCCTAGTGGTTGAGCATGCCTAGATTGCTCAACTCAGACATTAATTTCTCCTGCAACCAAACTATGAATTGAAAACACAAACTCTGTGTTGTAGTTTTATTAGTAGACAATACACGACAACTATGCCAAATATGGAGTTTCGCAGCGTCACCATTGCCATGCTGGTTGTGCATTTAACAAGCACCCCCTCCCTACAGTCTCACCTGTTTACCTTCATAAGGGGCACATGTGCTTTTTAATGGACAAAAATAATTTTATTCATTTTTGAGAATTTGGATATGTTTCTGGACCCCTAGATATTTTAGACCACTGTACAAACAGAAAGCTTGTAATTCCCACTTGAAAATGATGCAACAGTGAGTTTCTTGTGTCAAAATAGTTGATTTGAAATTAAATATGTTGTGATTTACAGCAATGCATAATTTAGACATTTTGGATAGGTTTGGAGACACTGGGTCCACTGCTTACTTTTTGCTTCATAGATCTTTAATAGTTCTACATATCCACCCTTAGATTTCATGGACTAGCGGTCAAGGAGTTTTTGATCGAGGACATGTATAGTTTAACATGTTTTATACATGGGATCTCTCAGTATTTCATTGCAAACTAAAAAAGAACAAATTCATTTTTGCTTTTTCACCCAAAATTTAATTTGTGTCACTTTATCTCTTCCAAGAAAAGTAAACTGAAAGTGTTTTTGTAACCAAAAGGAATGCTTTGAATGATTGATAGGCATTACAGTACATTACTTTCATTTTGCTGATGCTGTCATCAAGAACAGTTCACCTGATCTATTGAGTAATAGTGCCTGACCAGACTAACAACATTTTAAGATGGTGGAGCAGTGGGTAGCACTGTTGCCTCACAGCAAGAGCACTTGGTTCAAATGAGCCCTCCCTTGGCTGGGGCCTTTCTTCTTGGAGTTTCTTTCGGTTTCTTCCCACGGTCCAGCGACATGCGGATTAGGTTAATTGAAGAGTCTAAATTGCTACTAGGTATGAGTGTGTGAATGTTATGTGTGCCCTGTGATAAACTGTTGACTGTCCAGGGTGCATTTCTGCCTCATGCCTAATGCATAATGGTATAGGCTCCAGCACCCCCGCGACCCTAACCAGGATGGGGTTAGATAATGGACTTGTGTGTGATGGACTGGGGATAGCATATGCTACATTGCCCTAAGATGGACAAGTGCATTTGATTCTGCTTTGACCAGGGACGGACTCAGAAATCGCGTTATGTTTATCATTACGCATTACGGTGACCCTGAACAGGTCAGTTTCATAGCCAGCCAGCTAGAGGGACCAGGACATCTTCATGGTGTCATTCTGAGGCTGAGGCCTGACTTAACCAGGGCCGTACAGAGGTAACTGCAGGAATGGCTGGAGAGGGAGAAGATGATGCTGAACAACAAGGACAAGCGCACATATTAACAGGAAGAAGAAGCGCATGGACAGTGTAGTCTGTGCAAAACAGCCCGGAAGGGAAGAAAAGGCAGGTGTTGAGGAAGCCATTGTCTTTATTTTTGTTCATAGTGTCAATGGTTTTGTGGCCGTACAAAGTTCCCAACGAAAAGGCGGATAGTTACTGTCAATTGAATGGTGGTATCTTGCCAGTGTGGGAATACAGGTGGAGATGCCAGAGGAGGAATAGTTTTTTGAACCAGTTATACTTTTTTTTGTTGTCAGCATTTTGCTTTGCTGTATTTGGATTTGCCTTTTGTTGAGCATTTAAACTGCATTACTAATTAGCCGACAAACACACCATCACCTGTATTGGCCCTGTAAATATAAATGAAGGTACAGAACTTAATGTCTTTAAGGGCTGAGAGTCTGTGGTCATTATGGTTATTTCTGTATGGAATCCTGAAAGTGACAAACAAAAGGTGCTCTATAGGTATGGGGCGTAACTTGGCAGGATGGCATACCTGCCATCCCAGTATTTATAGTAAACAATGAGATGTCCTGATTTCTGAGAAACGGAACAGAAACAAAAAGTATCACTAATAATCAAAGGATAATGTATGGCCATGATGGTTTCAGGGGAATTCCAGTAACGTTCTGAGGGCTGGGAGGAGGTTCTTTTGGGTGAGGGGCTCACCATGCCTGTAGAGCTGGGGGGATGGGGGGTGGGGGATTTTTGGGTGAGGGGGTCACCATGCCTGTAATGCTGGGAGGATGGGGGTTTTGGGTGAGGGGGTCACCATATCTGTAGTGCTTGGGGGAAGTTTTTTTTTGAGGTTTGCGCTGCCCTCCCTGCCCTATCCATGCATGCTTGTGGGGATGTCTGGGAGTGCTTCTGGAACAGAGCCATACTGCCAAACAACTGAATTACCATTTATGGTTAATAAAGATTTTAACTTTTGCCAACAGTGGTCTTGTTATAAATTATACAAAATAGCAACCGGCTAAAATATTAAATCAACTGCAAAACCAGAACAACCTGCTGGATCTGCAAAAAGTCACACACACAGACTCTCACATACTGTCATTCATTTTCAATATAAATATATTATTTTCTGCAAACCCATCAGTCAGTAAACCCAAAAGGTCAAAAGTTGCATTTGACTCTTGAATTTGTAATACCTGTGTCATGTTTGACCTGAAAAATAAAAGTTGTGAATTTGCTGATCATGTCAAGTCACTAAGACAAACAAAATACTGCATCTGGGAAGTTCACTAGAGTTCAAAAGAGATAATCAAATGAAAATGCACACTCTACCTCCTTTATGGTAAATATAATCAATAAGATGCTGCAAAATGTGTTTTGTTATGAAATTAGGTATATAAAGTATAAAAATACATGTCAACCTCATAGTTGTAGGTGACTGACAAGGTGGCAAGGTAAAATACAGCTGGGAGATAAAATACCTATCATGATATAGAGGTGGTTGAACCATACCGGATCAAAACTGACATAATTGATGTCGCTGATCCTCAAACATAACAGGAGCGTTGAGAATTTCAATGTTGCATTTAGCTCTGCAAATTACTGGTGCTCACTATCAATCTATCAACAGCTTCACCCAAGCGAAACTAACAATAATACTTTCGATTTACAAGCTATAAAACTTGTTGACAGTCAATAGTTGTTTCAGTGCCCAGTCTAGAGCATCAGTCCGTGAAAAAGCTTCTGATCGCATCTTCACGCTTCGCTTCATTCTTCTGCGGAAAAGATTGTGGGCGAACTGATTCCAGAACAGATTATCCCGGTAAGTGAGGCAAAACTAATATCGACAGATATTGCTACAGAGCAGCACTGTAGCCCAGGACCGTGCAGGATTATGCGCTGGATGAATGAAACAAGTACACCCTCTGTTTCATTAACAGCTTATTATACATACAAACAGGACTTTAGACTACAAATGCTTTGTTAAATACTGTAGTTTATTTGTGCGTTATGAAAGCTTTTCTATACAAGCAACAGAAAAAATATATTATACACAAACACAAAAATATACAATTCAAGATTATATTTTACACCAACACAAATTGTTTTCAACAAGTAACCATTTTGTTGTGACTGATGGGGCTCCTGTTCACAGTACTTTGTGTACCCTCCCTTTACAGAGATGAAACTATTAAGTCGTCTTGTTTATTTTAAGATATTAGTGAAGTC
Source organism: Anguilla rostrata (assembly GCF_018555375.3). Classification (NCBI taxonomy): domain Eukaryota; kingdom Metazoa; phylum Chordata; class Actinopteri; order Anguilliformes; family Anguillidae; genus Anguilla; species Anguilla rostrata. The sequence continues at coordinate 18,638 of NW_026986351.1, forward strand.
ATGGGGGTCTACATATATCCTACATATATCGTCTCCAGTTGAGTCACCCTCAATTCATGTTGTTTTGCTGGCTGAAGTTGGTCTTCTGGAAATTTGGTCCCAAAAACGTGTACCCCGAGTATTTCCTGCCTTTTACATCTTTCCTCAAGATTTACCTCCATGGTACTCACACATTTCCCTCACGATGTCAGAATCAGCTTCTGCACATCAAGCTCATTTCGTTGAGTATTTTTAACTGCATGGGCTACATCTGTATTTATTACTTATTGTTTAATCTAATTAATCACCCCCCCCCCCCCCCCCCACCAGCAGCTATATGGTTTGATATTTTTGATCTTATTCCAAAATTTCTGTGGTGTGTGGCCTGCGGTCTGGAACTCATGCCTTAAAGCAGACCTGCCTATTCAGGTTATTTAGGTTTTGAATGTTGGAAGTCATCGTTGATGTTGGTACATTTGCTGGCTAATTAGTGATATAGTTTCAAAGTACACAAAGACCTATTCGAATGAAAGTCTTAATACAACAAAGCAACATGCTAATCAGAACAAAATGAAACAATGACAATATCAAAGTAGAGTTTAAAAAAAAAAAACATTCCACTATTCAATTGACTTTGGTTATCCTTCTTTCCATTGGGAACTTTGCATGGACACCAAACTATTTACATTTCAAACTATTTACTATTTGCAAACTCCCCAATCTGGCTGTCTTTTGCAGGCTCTTTCTCTCATCTGTGCAGCAGACTACACTCCTGGGCACAAAAAATGGGCCATGCCCAAAATGGCAAAATAAAACGAAGCCTTTAATGGTCTTAACAACAAATCATTGTTCAGAAAATTAGCAAGAATTAAACAAATGCACTCCTGAGACCTCCTGTGCCACCATTTGCTCATTTCTTTTGCTGCAGTGAACTGTTTGGGGAAAAGCTTGAAACAGAGAAATTCACTTATACAGTAGACAAATTAACGTAATGTCAAATATAAGAGTCATGTTTTGTATATGGTTGCATATAATTTGCATGCCATGACTTCCTGATGTCTGTGACCTATCAACATCATCAGAGTCTGGATATCTTATTTTCAGGTTGTCCTACAAGCGATACAAAAATGGATCATTTGAATGGATCTTTATGGGAATTGGGGGGTGGGACTAGATTCAGCTGTAAATTATTCTGATACAGTATGGAACACATTTGTTGGCTAGATGGCTTTAAGTCATCAAGGTATCAAATGAGCCTCAAACCATCGTGCTGCTGCCAGATATGCAGTAGATACTACAAGCATTGTTTCTCCTGAATATTTTTTCAATTGAGTTCAACAGGAAAATTAATCAGGAGAAACAATGCTTGTTGTAGTCCCAAATTGTAATCACATTTCCAAGAGTAATGTTCTGCATTAAAGCAACATTGAAAAATCATGGATTATGTATAAATATAAATGTTAAATGTGAATGTCAATGTTCACTGTAAATGTAATGCTAAAATGTAGAAATTGAATGTTTGGAAAATATTCTAATTGATGATGCCCTTAATGGGTAATGTTAAGTTTTTGTTTGGAGAAGGTTGGTCTCACCCACACCCATGCAAATACTGCTAGCAGCAGCAGGATCAGCCGCCTCGAAATGATCACAAGAATAAATAAGGCAAACTTTGTTTTCTTGTGATCAGATGGTATGTCATGATCTTGAGATAACAAGACCAAAAAATGATATTGCAAGGACTCTACAGATGTAGATCCTTAATGTTACATATATTCTTATTTGCTTTGAAATCCTGTTAGTCTGGTCTGGCACTATTAGTCAATAGATCAGCTGAATTCACTTTTGTTTTTCTGTATATTAAGTTGTTCTGGTTTAGGGTGTCGGCTAAATGACTGTAATTCATGTAACTAATGTAATTAATGTAATTTAATGCATTTAAATCATGCCAAGCCTTCCTTTGATGACATGAAGACACTTAGTTTCCATGGCCGGGCTACCTGAGATACAATCATTAACGCGGAGATTTTGACAAGATTGCTTTGCCTTGTATAGTAAGTTCAGGTTGGCAATGAGAAGTAGAACTGACATAGCAAAGTTAATACAGTGAACTGAACACGCCTGCATCTTCAGTGATTAAGACTAAAATGGCCATCATTTATTAACAAAAATACAAGATTTCTAAACCAAGCTGACATATAGCCTGCTGAAGTCACCAGAGATCCCTCTGCAATCTACACAAATCTCCAATGGGCCGCACTGATTTCATCCGTGGTCCCCTTCCATCCCCATCCCCAACACTTTTACCTTTAGTGCAGGTTGCTTTGGTTCTTCGTTCTGTAATTGTGTGATGTTTGCCCAAAGGGAGGAGGATGGATTGCCCCCAGTGCCGCAGGGAATGTGGGCAGAATGACAAGTTCTGCAGTGAATGCGGCTGCAGACTGTGCTCTGCAAGGACAGCTGTCACAGGTAAGCCCAGCGAGCTAGTTAGCGACCAGGCCCTCTAGCTTCATTTTCAGGTCATCACTTAACTAGCTTGAATTAGTCCAGCTTGCTAAATTAGTCAAAGCAGTGCAAGATGATTTAGGTTTTTTTTGGGCGTGAGAGGTTGGACCATTATCAACAACAAATGTTACAGCACCACGAAAAGTATTTGACCATTCCAGATTTCCTCTATTATTACATATTTGTCACTCAGAATAGCTTCCGATCTTTAGACAATAATATTAGACAAAGGGAACCTGAGTAAAACAGGTTGATTCAACAGGGCTGCAATCAAGCCTGGCTGTGTTCAGTCAGCTGAAGCTAATATCAAGTTGCCCACAGTTAGGGGTGTGCTGTTTTGTTGTGACTGTTTTTTGTTTTCTAAGGCTGGCCACTGGGACTGCAGTATATATGGCTGCAGGAATCCCTGCAATACTCTCTATCAGCCTTGATTTAAATATTACTGTCAAATGTTTACTGCCACAACCGTGCAGATATTTGGAAATATATTCCTAGCCAGTGTTTTATCTTGTGTGGAGGAATCCTGTATTCTGTAAGAAAATTAGTAAATTTCACTTGGTTTGGTTTTTGCAAGTTTGTTGAGAGATTTTGCTGATCATCTTAATGCTTCATGTACACATTTTATCTAAATGTGCCACCTTGGTTCAAATTTGAATTGAAAGTGGGACAGCATTAATTTTCAGGGCCGTGAGGGACATTTTTATATTTAGTTATTCATGGCCTGTAAGACTCCTGAGTCTATAGTGTAATTTTATGAGGTCTTTTATTGGGGAGAATGGGGCTGTGACAGGATGTGAAAAGCACTGGAATCAGTGGCGTAGATACTCCTGCACACCACAGTAATGCACATAATCAGACTGTTGCTCTCTGCTGTATCTGCTAACGCTAGTGCTAATACTTCTTTCACACAGAGCATTCTGTACCTGGGAAGGAGACAGGGGACTCCACGGATGTGTCATCTGCTGACCTCAGTCGTGTTAGGCGGAACAGCATAGACTGGACTCGTCCCAGTTTGAACCTGCAGCCGAGAACTGAATGCACTGCCACCGTCTCCACGGCGATGGAAGATGGGGTGCTGAGTAATGCCACCCCCAAAACCTCCAACAGAAGTAAGGGTTCCCCTGTATTTTGAAACCATGGTTCCAAACTTTCTGAGCCCACAATAAAATTCATAAAAGAGTGTATTGTTTGTGGCCCCTTATTAAGCGCCAGGCTGACAATAACTTTCAATTATTTATTTCTACAAGCATTCAGGTAAATGGAAAGATATTTAGAGCCAGTGTTTTATCGTGTGTAGAGGGATCTGCATACATTTTGATGGCTGTTGTTCTGTTCTGCTGTTTTGTCCCACTGTATTAGACTCTAACCAACAGGAAGGGCCTGAGCACCCAGTCTGTGAGAGCCAAGCCCACTCTGATAACCACACCCACTCCCAGAGCCTTGGCCACCCTGACACTGGCTCTTCTGAAGATGAGGGAGAGGTACACCCCGGCTAGTCAGTCAGACTTTGTCAGTACAGCATCCTTTGCTCCATTTGAAAATGGCTTTGAATTGCTCAAGGTGGTTTATTTGCAACAGCCAGCTACAGTTGAATCTGAAGGTCATGAACATGTCAGTGGTGGATATATTCATTGGCATCACGTGAAGAAATGCTGTGCTTAGATGGGGAGTCTGTTCAGTTCACTAGACAAAAGTCTGAGATAACACTTCTCAAGTTATATAGTTGATGAGCGGGCTCAATATCTCACAAGCTCTATAAATTTGGGGAGTCAGGTATTTTTAGACAGCCAGGTCTACTGTGCTTATCGGCACTCTGAGTTGCAGCACTTGACCCAACAAAAATATTTATCGTGTATGAATTTTTATCTACAGGCAAAATCGACTGATTAGCCAATTGGCTAGCTAGGAAAATTGCCTAGTTGACTAGTTGGCTACCACTTTCAGCTCATTATACACAGCATATACATATTTCTTACATATTAAGAAACCTTCAGTGGCAATCAGGACATTTGCTAGGTCATATTCATGTGGGGACAGATGCAGCTAGTTTGCTAGACTGCATTCATTTTCAACCATTTGATTAGCTTATGCATGCAGTCATTTCCCCATTGCTTATTTCAGATGAAATGGTCAGTTAGCAGAGCTGTTTAATCTGCTGACAATATTTCTGTGCGCAGTTTTCTGTGTTTCATGTGCTGAACAATTTTTTTAAAATATCAGCATGTAATCTCACTCCTCAATGAACTGAAATTTCCCAAATTGTGGGTAAAAGGGGATGAAAAGGGGGGTAAATCAAGGTCTGAATTACAGGAAAATTTGAAAGAGCAGAAAGAAATGGACGAATCACAGACAAGTCTGTTGGAATCTGAGAACCAGCAGAGAGACACAACTCCTGCTGAGCACAGCACACCTGGGACACCTGCCCCAGGTACAAAGGAACAGGTTTTCAAATCATACAAATAATTTCAGTTTTTGAAATTCAGTTCTGAAATGAATAAAGAGCATATTTTCTGTTACCCATTATTAAATGCAGCCTGACGTGATAAAATATAGAATGAAAATGTGTTTAGTGTGTAAATAAACTGTTAAAGCATGTTTCTACTGTATTGGCCTGGGAGCAAATCCTGACCATGCCTGTGCTATCGGAGGCCGCAGTGTCACTCAGAGTTAGGGAAGATGCAGTCTGCCTGGATCAGCTGTGCTTTTCAGTGTGCCAGTGTCTTGTAGGTATTTTGTAACATAAATGATGGTGTTGAAATTAAAGAAAACAAACAGGAGCTCTATTTGATGTTTTTATACAAGTACAGTCTTCCAAGATATAAAGTCCAAAACATGAGTTTATGTAGTTTCTCAGAGACAAAGAACTGGTGTTCCAGCCTATTAGATTTGTTCAATTACCATATTGAAAAATTCCATTAATGGCCAATCATGGGCTTGGATCAGGGAGTCCATACCAACACTAACCGTGTGGGCCTCCTCCAATTGATACACACTTGGACCCCCTAATGATCTTAATTCATACTGCTGCTGGGGTCTACCTCCTCTTGAAGATACATTGTATGGGGTGAATGCATATTTAATATTTATACTTCTCATTTAAAACCTTTTAAATATAGGCTATGAGTTTACCCTTTTTCACGTCATTATTATGAATTCTAATTTTCTAAATATTACTTGGATTGCATGATAAGGCTTGGGGACCCTTTCTTGAACCTCTTATACCAGGGAGTGTGACTGCGGTCTGTCTCTGAACATCTCTGCTGCAGATTCTGAGTATCAGGAGGAGTCCACAGACAACAGATCCAGTCTGGGCCCAGACCCAGCACCAGAGGACCCATCCTCATGCCTGGCCCAGTCCCAGCCCTCCTCTGCAGACCCAGCTAAGTCAGACGCAAAGAGTGGTTTAGCAGATACTGACACCATGGATGGGACTTTGAGTAAAGACACCAAACACACTGTGTGTACTGCAAAGGAGGAGGAGGAGGTGAGCGTCCTTATCCTAACCCCAGAGCTGGGACCAAACTCCAGTCCAGGAGGGCCGCAGTGGGATCTTTTCAGTGTTCTTTGGGTTTATTTTTCAGTGTTTCATGTACTTAATTAAATACATTTCAGCATGTAATCTCACTTCTCAATGAAATAAGATTTCCCAAATAGTAGGTAAAAGGGGATGAAAAGGGGGGTAATTTGAAGTCTGATTTACAGGAAACTTTGAAAGAGCAGAAAGAAATGGACGAATCACAGACAAGTCTGTTGGAGTCTGAGAACCAGCAGACAGACACAACACCTGCTGAGCACATCACACCTGACACACCTGCCCCAGGTACAAAGGAACAGGTTTTCAAATCATATACAAATACTTTCAGTTTTGAAATTCAGTTTTGAAATTAATGAAAGAGTATATTTTCTGTTACCCATTATTAAAAGCAGCCTGACATGATAAAATACGGAATGAAAATGTTTTTAGTGTGTAAAATAAACTGGTAAAGCATGTTTCTACTGTATTGGCCTGGGAGCAAATCCTGACCATGCCTGTGCTATCGGAGGCCGGTAGCCCCACAGGTGCATTAATGGCCATAGTGTCACTCAGAGTTAGGGAAGATGCAGTCTGCCTGGATCAGTAGTGCTTTTCAGTGTGCCAGTGTCTGGTAGGAATTTTGTAACAAAAATGATGGTGTTGACAATAAAGATAACAAACAGGAGCTCTATTTGATGTTTTAATGAAACGACCAGTTAGGAAGAAGTACAACTACAGTCTTCCTTGATATAAAGTCCAAAACATGAGTTTATATAGTTTTTCAGAGACAAAGAACTGTTGTTCCAGCCTATTAGATTTGTTTAATCACCATATTCAAAAATTCCATTCATGGCCAATCACAGGCTAGGATCAGGGAGTCCATACCAACACTAACCATGTGGGCCTCCTCCAATTGACACATCCTTGGACCCCCTAATGCATTTATACTGCTGCAGGGGTCTACCTCCTCTTGTAGATTCATTATATGGAGTAAATACATATTCAGTATTTAGACTTGTCATTTAAAATCTCATAAATATGGGGCTATGCGTTTACCCTTTCATTATTATGAATACCAATCATATATGGTTTTAGTGGATTAAGAATTTAAATAGATTATTTGTCTCTGTACATTCATGGACTAACGCAGCTTCCATCGCAATGACAGGAACCAGTCTGGATAAGCTGTTGAGTGACTTGGGACTGGAACACCACCTGAAGAACAAGCTGACTCTGAGCAAGGTGCTGGAGATTGATGGAGAGACTTTAACTGATGAAAGCATCCAGTCTCTGAAATCTCTGCCGTGGTGTTTCCTGAGGAGGTTGATGATGGTGAATGTGACTGCTAGGAGCGTGAGGTGCGCCTCAAAACAGGACAGGTTACCCCAGGACCTGGACAGCTTAATGGACACCTTGTGCAATCCACATGGCCGCAGCAACAGAGTCAACCCTCTGGACCTCATAACTGCTGTGTTTCTCTGCTCGGATGGCTTTCTCCAGCAGGAGATGGTTTTGAAAATGTCCATGTGCCAGTTCTCTGTACCTCTGCTGTTTCCTAAATGTGATACACAGCAGTGCACTTTAATGCTCGGGGCCATGAGGGATATTGTGAAAGCGTGCAAGCCGCACTCTTTGGAGGACCAAAGTGGGTTTGTAGAGGAGAGCATTGTTTTCTCTGAGCTCCCCATGATCTCTTTTGTGAGGCTGGGAAACAGTAGCTTGTCCAAGTCTCAGATTCTGAACCAAATTCTCAGCATCTCTCAGCAGTACCACGACACCTTTGTTCACAAAAACATGGAGTGCGGTGACACCCCGAGGAGGATTTCCAATGGGCTGGTGGAGATCAGCTGGTATCTGCCCAGTGGGAAGAGAAACATTGACATCTTCTGTGAGCCACTGGCTATAGCTAACCTCCGTGGAGACCTCAATGACTTTAAAACTCAGTATGCTTTCCTCTGCCGCACCTCTGCTGCCATATTTGTGTTTTGTGATTATTTTGGGTTTGATTTCAAAATGCTGGATTCCCGTCACATTAAGGCTCATTTGTACTGGATCATCAATTCACAGAGCAAGAGCTTCAATACAGATGACTTCAGGAGATGTGTTTCTGAGTTAGAGATAAAACCCAGTAACATCATTATAAAGGGTTCGCAGATGAACGATGCAGAATTTGTGAGTTACTTGTGTTCAGCTATGACTGACATTTTAGAGGGAAACATGGTCAAAATGAATGTTGAAGGGATGTCTACTGTTGCCCATAAAGTTGGGATCCAGGTTGATGAAGATTGTATCGTCTGTCAGAGGGGCAAGCAGAACGCTGATGAAATCACAGGAAGGATATCCGATATACTAAGCTTCAAGGAGAAAGAGCTGCCCTTACAAGGGAGTGCATGGAAACAGCTGGCCAAACTGGAGAGGGAAGAGTGCAGGATGAAAAATGCTGGGAATAAAAACATAGAAGTTTACAGGAATGAGCTTGCAGATCAGAAACAGAAACTCAGAGGACAGCAGAGGGCTCACAACATCTCAGAGTCTGTGGCCAGTTTCATCTCCGCGATGTCCGGTTCCACAGAGGAGCGCAAGTATTTCCTCAAGTGGATGAGGATCAACCTGGACAACCTGTCACGCAAACACCTTCCACGCCTTCGGGCAGAGTACAAGGAACAGTGTCAGAATTCTGAGGAAAACAAGGAGCGCATTGCACAGTTGGACAGGGAGATCTCCAATTCTTCTCTGGGGACAGAGCACTTCCTGCGGGAAATGGGTCTGCTGTACGAATCGGCCTGCTCACTCCCTGAAGGCCCCACCCCTCAGATTCAGGGCCTGCCACGTCTGGCTGCCGAGCTGCTGCAGGAAGGCTTCCCTCTGGAGCTGGTGGATGGAGATGCATCCAACATTCCTCTGCAGTGGGTGACTCAGGTTCTGAAGGAACTCAATCAACTAACACAGCATGAATGTAAGATCCGGGTGGTGACTGTACTGGGGGTGCAGAGCACTGGGAAGTCCACCCTCCTGAACACCATGTTCGGGGTCCAGTTTGCCGTCAGTAGTGGCAGGTGCACAAGAGGGGCCTTCATGCTCCTCATCAAAGTAAAAGAGGATTTTAAAGAGCAGCTGGGGTGTGATTACATCATGGTTATTGACACTGAAGGGTTGAAGTCACCAGAGTTGGCCCAGTTGGATGACAGTTATGAGCATGATAATGAACTGGCCACTCTGGTGGTGGGGCTGAGTGACATCACAGTCATCAATGTCGCCATGGAGAACTGCACAGAGATGAAGGACATCCTGCAAATTGTAGTGCATGCCTTCCTGCGCATGAAAGAAGTTGGGAGAAAACCCTGCTGTCAGTTTGTGCACCAGAATGTAGCAGTTATCTCTGCCAAGGACAAGAACCTGAGGAGCAGGAAGCTTTTGCTGGATCAGTTGAATGAGATGACCCAAGTAGCAGCTAAGATGGAAAAGAAGTTAAACAACCAAAAATTTACTGATGTCATGGAGTATGATCCAGAGAGAAACACCTGGTACATCCCTGGGCTCTGGCATGGCAACCCTCCCCTGGCACCGGTGAATGCTGGCTACAGTGAGGCTGTGAATCTGTTCAAGAGGAGTATGATTGAGCATTTTAAGGAACACAAATCTGGAAAGAACTATCCAGACACAATCAATGAGTTCCTTGAATGGACCAGGAGTTTGTGGAGCGCAGTAAAGTATGAGAACTTCATCTTTAGTTTCCGCAACAGCCTGGTGGCTGAAGCTTATACTCAGCTTTGCACTGAGTTCAACAATTGGGAGTGGGAGTTCAGGAAGAACATGTACTCCTGGTTAAGGCAGGCTGAGACAAAGGTGTCAAACTCTGGCACAATAGCAGCACAGATTCAGCCATCCTTCGATGTGGATAACTTGATGAGCAGCCTGAAATATGAGGCCTCTGTAGAACTGGCTAAAGGGGAGAAGCGAATTGTGGACAATCTCACTGAATTCTACAAGAGGTCTGAAGGACACGTTCACTTAGTAGAGAAGTACAAGGAGGAATTCATCAACTCAGCCAAAACCATCCGGAAGGAGACAGAGAACTCTGTTAAAAACAAGCTAGAGGCAGCTGTGGAGATCAGAAAGGGTATGTTCAGGTTAGAGTACATCAAGAAAAATCACACAGCTGTAATGGAGAAGAAGGTGCTGGACCTGATTGAGAAATGCAGGAAAAGTAAAGATCTGTCAGATAAACAGCTGGAGGCTGAATTTGAGAAGATGTGGAATGAGACTTTGAAAGAACTGAAGTTCTCTGGTCTGGAAAACCGAGACATTGTCCAAGATATCCAACACCAGCTGTGCGCTAACTTAGATATGAAAGGCAGCTCAGTACGTGAAATGCTGTCGAAAGTTGGTGACTTGTCTAAATGTGGAATGGAGCCATTCAAAATGAAGAGTGAAGGAATGCTTAAAAAGATATGGCACACAATTTTTGTAGATGAGCAGAAGATAACAACACAAAAGATGACTGATCACATCATTGAGTGCAGCAGGCAGTTTGTAGCTGAAAAAGTGAGAACAAGGTCTGATTACCATAACACGTACATGATTGACTTGTTTCATATAATAGATGAAATCCTGGACAGACACAGGGATCTGGAAACAAGTGCTGAGTTTCAGGCCAAGTTGAAGATCCACATCTGTGGACATGCAGCACGGGAGTTTCAAAAAATGCATTTGAATTTTATCCATACAAATGATCCCCGTCGCTGTCTGGAGCAGTTCAAGCAACAGTACTGCACTGACTTTAAGGACCTGTTCCATAAAAGAGACCAGTGTCAGAAGAAAGCAGAGGAGTTCACCTTCGACTGTCTTGCACCTGCGGTGAAGGAATACATCACCAAGTCTCTGGGCCCTGACCTTGTGGATGAAGTGTTGAGAGGGAAGAAAGCCTTTGATTTCAGCACTCGAACCTTCTTCCAGTTCTCAATCCTCAAGCAGCTGCTTTCAGATGATGACTTTGAGAACTTTGTGAATTACATAAGAAACTATGAGAACTTTGTGCAGGGCTGGATATTTGATCAGATGATACAACAGTTCTCAGCGGGAGATGGCCTCAGGAAAATTGAGATTAAGCACTTGAAGGATATGGTTGAACGATTAAAGGAAGCCATTAAGAATGCAGAGATGAAGGCCAATGAAAGAGTGACAGAAAGGGGTGAGGAGGACCAAAACATTCAGCAGTTCATTCAGAAATCTGTAGTGACCTACAGGAGCTTGCCATCCCCAAAGACCCCCTCAGAGCCATCCTGACCTTAAACACTGCCAAGCCAGGATACTTTTCCCATTGTCTGAAGGTGCTTGTGGATGAAATGGAGCAGTCCATTGCTGCAGAGTTTCAGAGAGGTGGAGATGTGAGAACCAGGCTGACCTCACTGCCCTTTCAGCCACAGAAGGAGCTGTTTAACAGGGTGTCTGGCTGTGGGAGGCAGTGTCCCTTCTGCATGACCTTGTGTGAAGCAGGCAGCAAGAACCACACAGAGCACTTTGCTTCCATTCACCGTCCTCAGGGAATCCGTGGACACACATGTTATGATTCTTGTGAATTATCGATTGATATCTGCTCCATGAGTGTTGCCTGTGAGGAAAGATTCAGTTCGAGTGAAACAGAGGAGAAATGGCATCCATACAAGGACTATCACTGCATTTACCCTGACTGGCGCATCCAGCCTGACACCAGCATCCAGGCCTCAGACTACTGGAAGTACGTCTTCAACAGGTTTAATGAGCAGTTTGCCAAGGTGTATAAAGCTATGCCAGCTGACATTCCCCACGTTTGGAGAGATATAACCCAAGACCAAGCCATGAAAAGCCTGAAGGAATCCTTCCAGATGAAAACAGGATATTAAATGGGTCTTACAACCCGGAATTCAGTTGGGTAGAAAAATTGTCTTCTGAGTTTTATTAAGATCCAGTAGTCTACTCACAGCCTAATGTTCAAGCACATGAAAAGCCCCTGGCCAAGTCGAATTGTATGAAAGAACTACAGTTTTGTACAATACAAATAAAAACATTTAATTTTAAAAAGGAAACCACTGAATTAAATCATTACTGATGTCTGGAAGGAGTATGAATTCCCGATCACTGATACAGTGAGTCATATACATAATATAAAGTGCTATTACCTCTATCATAGAATTTATTAATACACACGCTGTCTTTGAATTAACATGGCTGAGCTTTGTTCATTGTTCCATTGCTATATTTGAACAATTTGTTAATGTTGTGACAATCTATATATAAAAGAGAATACTTTTTTTACAAAAATGCTAAACATCTAATTATTAATCATTTTCTGTTCTTCCTCTGATTAAGGTCTTTCATATTAAAGAGCAACAGAGACTCTTACATTGTGTTCACATAACAGTGTGAGTTTGAAAGCAGCAAAAACACCATTTGAAGAATAAAATAAATAAATAAATAAATAAAAGCAAAAAAGACTAGAAAATCAGTCCTGTACATTTGATTTGGGTGGCACAGTGGTGCAGCGGGTAGCACTGTTGCCTCACAGAAAAAAGGTCCTTGGTAGCAATCCCTGCTGGGGCCTTTCTGTGTGAGTATGCATGTTCCCCCCGTGTCCACATAGGTTTCCTCTGGGTACTCCGGTTTCCTCCCACAGTCTGAAAACATGCAGCTTAGGTTAACCAGAGAGCCTAAATGGCCCCTATAAGTGTGTGAGTCAATGGTATGTGTGTGATAGACTGGGGATCTGTGCAGAATGTATTCCTGCTCAATGCATGGGACAGGCTCCAGCCCCCCCCCCCCCCACCCCCCAACCCCCAACCCTGAGCAGGAATCAGTGGGTACAGATAATGGATGGATGGAACTGTTTTCCCATGGGTATGCTTCGATATCCTTGGGGCTCCATATTGAAAGGTATGCCTTACTTGATTGTGTAATGTTAACTGCTTGTGTGATGTTTTTGTGTATAGATTGAAATTATTTTTTTAAAGAGGCGGTTAATACTGATCATTAATTAAACACTTGCCACACTTTGTACTTGACAACGACAGTTGCATAATTTATTACTTGAAAGAGCTTTGTCTGCATTTATGAATCAACATGGCTCCCGCACTTTGTGGAAACTTTTTGTAATTAATTACCAAGTTTTGCTTCAAAGAATTACACTATTTAATTCATTACATAATGCTTCAGGAGCTGAGTGCTTAACACTTATTGATCTGGACACAGCTCCGGGCATGGGCTCGTTTTACCCTTCACAGTGCTGATGTTCGTCATCACATTGACTTTCCCATTGTTAGGAGCACCAGGCCTGTGCTGGGTGAGGAAGTGACATCACAGTCAGGTGTTTTAAAATGCTGTGGTTGGCACAGTGGTAAGCTGTTGGTTGGCGCATGGTAGATTTACTGAATTCTCTATTGCAATGGTGCATATTTAATGTGCTGGGTGGTAGATTTACTGCATTCTCTGTTGTAATGGTACATATGAAATGTGCTGGGTGGAAGATTTACTGTATTTTCTCTTTGAGTTCATTGTTTCTGGTTTCTTGTAAATAGTGGAAATCTCTTCAGAAGTAACTGGTGCCATTGAGAGGAGACGATGTTCTATTTTAGGTTATTTTTTAAATATGTGGATGGGTGGGCCTGTGATGGTCTGCTGCAGGTTAGCCTGAGCTCACCTGCCTTTTGCTCTGGCCTCACCTGGACAGGAGTCACCTCTTTAGCTTTTGTGTGCTTCATCACCCCTTTCCTGTCCCCTGACTGAATGATTTATTCCCCAAGGGACAGACTGATTTCCCTGCTCCCCTCAGCAGCTCTGGGTTTGATTGGAAACACTTTCCTCCACTATGTGAAGAAGCTGTTGGATATACAAGTATGAGTGATTACGCATTTGCTTTGTGGTTCTGAAATGTGTGAATACAGTAGAACCAGCTGAACGTCTTGGAGCAGCATTTGGTTTCCCCTCAGTTTGTTGGAGGAGCAGTGTGATGCATCCTGGGTAATTTTAAGCTTTGATCTAATTTTTTTGTCACTTTTAAAATGGCTGACTCAACTAACTCCTGCCCCATAATGTGTTGAATCCTGGTCTAGCAATAGTCTGTCTTTGACTCAATGTGGACAGACTCCAGTGACTGAGTCCTGATGGAAATCCGGGTTGATTGTAAGACTAGAAGGTTCAAGCTTTCATCCTTATTCCCCTTTCATTGATAAAGACGAATAGTTTTTTTTTTTTTTCCCAGTGCAGGTAATTACATTTGGCACAAGTGTAAATTGTGTATTTTCAGCTACCTGAGACAGAAGGTAAAACATGCAGCAATGATATTATGTTAAATTGATTTATTGCCATCTAGTGGTAGAATGAAGATACTGCCATTGTCTTCAGGCAGCTCAGTTGTTCAGGCAGTGAAGAAAATAAGGGACTGTTCATTAAGTTCAGATGAAATTAAACATTTATTTTGATTATGCCATTTGTGCAAGTAATAAGTGCTCAAACATGTGGTGAAATACATCAATTTTACTAAGTGCAAAAAAGCAAAACAAAATTTGAATCCAGCATTCTAAAAAAGAAAAATAAACAGTCATCATGAAAGCTATAAGGGCAGCACAGTGGTGCAGTCCTGGGTTCGAATCCCTGGGCCTTTCTGTGTGGAGTTTGCATGTCCTCCCATAGTCCAAAGACATGTCGGCAGGCTAACTGGAGACTCTAAATTGCCCATAGGCATGAGTGGATGGTGTGTGTGGCGACCTGTCCAGGGTGTATTCCTGCCTCTCTCCCAATGCATGCTGGGATAGGCTCCAGCAGCCCCTGCGTTTCTGACCAGGATAAGCAGGTATAGGTAACAGATGGATGGATGGCTTCGTTGAGTCTCAAAGGTCAATTTTCTTTTTTTTTCAGGAACAGTGAATTTCTATATTCAGGCTTATAAAGTGATAACAACAATCCTTTTAACATTGTAACAAGAAATCATGTGTTTAAACTATTTGAAGAATGTGAATGGATGAAAGCTATGCTATTGTGTAAACAGATTATCAAGGCACTTAATAATGTATGACTTCAAACAGCCAAGCTAGCAGTGATGAAGAGCTGATAATATTACCAATAATACATGAAGGTTATTTGCTTTATTAATAGAAAAGACTTATTATTGGAAGCATAGAAAAAAACATAAAATGTAATTTGTATTTTCGTTAAAAGTATTCTTTTTGATATAGAGAAGGTCACAAAATTAAATAAACTTAAAATATCTCAGCCTAGTTACCGTCCCTGATTGTGCATCCAAGCAATGGAATAATGAACAAAGCTCAGCCATGCTAACTCAGACAGTGTGTATAGATAAAAGCTGCATAGGTTATGATAGAAGTAACATCACCTCTTAGCATGTATGCGGTTTTATATGTATAATGACTGGTTGAGGGTATTATCTGTATCTGAGTATCAGAGACAGCTCAGTGAAGGCTGCAAAAATGCAGTAATGTATGTATCAGTGAGTCTCTCTTTCTAAACATCAGTGATGATTTTATTTAATGCTCCCTTTTAAAAATTGTTTTATTTTTATTGTATTTTTATTTTTAACCAATAGCCCTTTCTTGCATATGATTCAAATGGTTGGGGCACTTTTTGTGATTAGCCATGATATGAGTGAGTAGACTATTACATTACATTACATTACAGGCATTTAGCACAGCTTTTTACATAGCACTTTACATTGTATCCATTTATACAGCTGGATATATACTGAAGCAATTTCGGTTAAGTACCTTGCTCAAGGGTACAACGGCAGTGTCCTACCCGGGAATCGAACCTGCGACCTTTTGGTTACAAGCCCAGTTCCTTACCCACTGTGCTACACTCCGTCCTACTAATTAATTAATGCCACTCAGAAAATACATTTTCAACCCAACTGCAACAGGGGCCATATAATCCACTTAATTTAATCTCCTTCTGTTTTCATCTGGAAGAATTCTTTGTACCCGTGAGTATAATATTTCATATTAATTCCAATCAGTAGATCACCCTACTGAAACACCCATTTAACCTCCTGTTTTAGTCTGGAAGGATTTCTCCAGGCTTTTCATGGCTTGGTCTTGGGTTATATCTCTCCAAAAGTGGGGAATGTCAGCTGGCTTAGCATCATATTCCTTGGCAAACTGCTTGTTAAACCTGTTGAAGACGTACTTCCAGTAGTCTGAGGCCTGGATGCTGGTGTCAGGCTGGATGCGCCAGTCAGGGTAAAAGCTTGTATGGATGGTATTACCCCTCTGTTTCACTCAAATGGAATGTTCCCTCACTGGCAACATAGGAGGAGCAGACCTCAACAGATAATTTACACGAAACCTTGAATCTGTATGAACCGGTCCCCTCTGGACAGTGAATGGAAGCAAAGTGCTCTGTGTGGTTCTTGCCGCCTGCTTCACATGGGGTCTTGCAGAAGGGACACTGCCTCCCACAGCCAAACACCCTGTTAAACAGCTCCTTCTGTGGCTGAAAGGGCAGTGAAGTCAGCCTGGCCCTCACACTCCCAACCCCTCTGAAACTCTGCAGTAATGGACTGCTCCATTTCATCCACAAGCGCCTTCAAACACCGGGAAAAGTCGTCTGGCTTGGCACTGTTTAAGGCCAGGACCACTTCAAGGGGGTCTTTGGGGATGACAAGCTCCTGTAGGTCACTACAGATATTCTGAATGAACTGCTGAATGTTTTGGTTCTCCTCACCCCTTTCTGTCACTCTTTCATTGGCCTTCATCTCTGCATTCTTAATGGCTTCCTTTAATCTTTTTACCATCCCCTTCAGGCGCTTAATCTCAATGTTCCTGAGACCATCTCCCTCTAAGAACTGCTGTATCATCTGATCAAATATCCAGTCCTGCACAAAGTTCTCGTGGTTTCTTATGTAATTCACATAGTTCTCAAAGTCATCATCTGAAAGCAGCTGCTTGAGGATTGAGAACTGGAAGAAGGATCGAGTGCTGAAATCAATGGCTTTCTGCCTTGTCAACACTTCATCCACAAGGTCAGGGCCCAGAGACTTGGTGATGTATTCCTTCACTGCAGGTGCAAGACAGTTGTAGGTGAACTCCTCTGCTTTCTTCTGACACTGGTCTCTTTCATTGAACAGGTCCTTGAAGTCAGTGCGGTACTGTTCCTTAAACTGCTCCAGACAGTGACGCGGATCATTTGCACGGATAAAATCCAAATGCATTTTTTGAAACTCCCGTGCTGCATGTCCACAGATGTGGATCTTCAACTTGGCCTGAAACTCAGCACTTGTTTCCAGATCCCTGTACTTGTCCAGGTTTTCATCTATCATATGAAACAAGTCAATCATGTATGTGTTATGGTAATCAGACCTAGTTCTCACTTGTTCAGCTACAAAATGCCTGCTGCACTCAATGATGTGATCAGTCATCTTTTGTGTTGTTATCTTCTGCTCATCTACAAAAATTGTGTGCCATATCTTTTTAAGCATTCCTTCACTCTTCATTTTGAATGGCTCCATTCCACATTTAGACAAGTCGCCAACTTTCGACAGCATTTCACGTACTGAGCTGCCTTTCATCTCTAAGTTAGCCCACAGCTGGTGTTGGATATCTTGGACAATATCTCGTTTTTCCAGACCAGAGAACTTCAGTTCTTTCAAAGTCTCATTCCACATCTTCTCAAATTCAGCCTCCAGCTGTTTATCTGACAGATCTTTACTTTTCCTGCATTTCTCAATCAGGTCCAGCACCTTCTTCTCCATTACAGCTGTGTGATTTTTCTTGATGTACTCTAACCTGAACATACCCTCTCTAATCTCCACAGCTGCATCAAGCTTGTTTTTAACAGAGTTCTCTGTCTCCTTCCGAATGGTTTTGGCTGAGTTGATAAATTCCTCCTTGTACTTCTCTACTAAGTGAACGTGTCCTTCAGACCTCTTGTAGAATTCAGTGAGATTGTCCAAAATTAGCTTTTCCCGTTTAGTGAGTTCAAGGGAGGCCTCACTTTTCAGGCTGCTCAGTAAGTCATTTACATTGGAGAATGGCTGAATCTGTGCTGCCACTGAACCAAAGTTTGACACCTTTGTCTCAGCTTCCAGTAACCAGGAGTACATGCTCTTCCTGAAGGCCCACTCCCAGGTGTTGAACTCAGTGCAAAGCTGAGTATAAGCATTAGCCACAAGACTGTTGCGGAAACTGAAGATGAAGTTCTCATACTTCACTGCCTTCCACAAACTCCTGGTCCATTCAAGGAACTCATTGATTGTGTGTGGTGAGTTCTTTCCAGATTTGTGTTTCTTAAAATGCTCAATCACACTCCTCTTGAACAGATTTACAGACTCACTGTAGCCAGCATTCACCGGTGCCATGGGAGGGATGCCATGCCAGAGCCCAGGGATGTACCAGGTGTTTCTCTCTGGATCATACTCCATGACATCAGTAAATGTTTTGTTGTTTCCCCTCTTCTCCATCTTAGCTGCTGCTTGAGTCATCTCATTCAGCTTATCCAGGAGAAGCTTCCTGCTCCTCAGGTTCTTGTCCTGGGCAGAGATGTCTGCTACATTCTGGTGCACAAACTGACAGCAGGGTTTTCTCCCAACTCCTTTCATGCGCAGGAAGGCATGTACCACAACCTGCAGGATGTCCTTCTTCTCTGTGTAGTTCTCCATGGCGAAGTTGATGATTGTAATGTCACTCAGCCCCACCACCAGCATAGCCAGTTCATTATTATGCTCATAACTGTCATCCAACTGGGCCAACTCTGGGGACTTCAGACCTTCAGTGTCAATAACCATGATGTAATCACACCCAAGCTGCCTTTTAAAGTCCTCTTTCACTCTGATGAGAGCCATGAAGGCCCCTGTTGTGCACCTGCCACTACTGACGGCAAACTGGACCCCGAACATGGTATTCAGGAGGGTGGACTTCCCAGTGCCCTGCACCCCCAGTACAGTCACCACCCGGATCTTACATTTATACTGTGTTAGATGATGGAGTTCCTTCAGAACCTGAGTCACCCACTGCAGAGGAATGTTGGATGCATCTCCATCCACCAGCTCCAGAGGGAAGCCTTCCTGCAGCAGCTCAGCAGCCAGACGTGGCAGGCACTGAATCTGAGGGGTGGGGCCTTTGGGGTGTGAGCAGGCCGACTCGTACAGCTGACCCATTTCCCGCAGGAAGTGCTCTGTCCCCAAGGATGAACTAGAGATCTTCCTGTCCAACTCTCCAATGAGCTCCTTGTTTTCCTCAGAATTCTGACACTGTTCCTTGTACTCCGTCCGAAGGAGTGGAAGGTGTTTGCGTGACAGGTTGTCCAGGTTGATCCTCATCCACTTGAGGAAATACTTGCGCTCCTCTGTGGAACCGAACATTGCAGAGATGAAACGGGACATAGACTCTGAGATGTTGTGAGCCCTCTGCTGTGCTCTGAGCTGCTGCTTCTGATTTGCAAGCTCATTCCTGTAAACTTCAATGTTTTTCTCCCCAGCATTTTTCATCCTGCACTCTTCCCTCTCCAGTTTGGCCAGCTGTTTCCATGCAGTCCCTTGCAAGGGCAGCTCTTTCTCCTTGAAGCTCGGTATATCAGAAATCCTTTTTGTGATTTCATCAGCCTTCTGCTTTCCATTCATACAGCAGTCACAATCTTCATCAACATGGATTCCAAGCTCATGGGCAACAGCAGACATCCGTTCAATGCTCATTTTGATCATGTTTCCCTTTAAAATGCCACTGATAGCCAAACGCAGGGTTTTGATGAATTCTGCATCATTCATTTGCGGACCCCTTATGATGATGTTGCTGGTTGGTAGCTGTAACTCAGAAACACATCTGCTGAAATCATCTTTATTGAAGCTCTTGCTCTGTGAATTGATGATCCAGAACCAATGAGCCTTCAGGTGCTGGGACTCCAAAAATTTGTATTCAGACCCAAAATCATCACAAAACACAAATACGGCAGCAGAGTTGTGACAAAGGAAAGCGTACTGAGTTTCAAAGTCCCTGAGGTCCCCACGGAGGTTAGCTATAGCCAGTGGCTCAGAGAAGATATCAATGTTTCTCTTCCCACAGGGCAGATACCAGCTGATCTCCACCAGCCCATTGGAAATCCTCCTTGGGGTATCACCGCACTCCATGTTTCTGTGAACAAAGGTGTCGTGGTACTGCTGAGGGTTGCTGAGAACTTGGTTCAGGATCTGAGACTTGGACAAGCTGCTGTTTCCCAGCCTCACAAAAGAGACCATGGGGAGCTCAGAGAGAACAATGCACTCCTCTACAAACCCTTTTGGGTCTGTTAAAGAGTCTGGCTTGTACTTTTTCACAATATCCCTCATGGCCCAGAGCATTAAAATGCACTGCTGTGTGTCACATTTAGGAAGCAGCAGAGGCACAGAGAACTGGCACATGGACATTTTCAAAACAATCTCCTGCTGAAGAAAGCCATCTGAGCAAAGAAACACAGCAGTTATGAGGTCCAGAGGGTTGACTCTGTTACTGCGGCCCTGTGGATTGCACAGGGTGTCCATTAAGCTGTCCAGGTTTTGGGAAGTCATGTCCTGTTTTGAGGCGCACCTCACACTCCTGGCAGCCACATTCACCATCATCAACCTCCTCAGGAAACACCATGGCAGAGATTTCAGAGACTGGCTGCTTTCATCAGTTAAAGTCTCTCCATCAATCTCCAGCACCTTGCTCAGAGTCAGCTTGTTCTTCAGGTGGTGTTCCAGTCCCAAGTCACTCAACAGTTCATCCAGACTAGTTTCTGTCATTGTGGAAATAAATTAAATTGCATTACTACATTTCTGTACAGTGACACACAATCGGTTTAAAATTACTAATAATAGATGTGAATGTAATGCTTACAAAAAGGACCTGAACAATTCAGCGTATTTTAAAAAACACTACATATCGCAGCAGACTGAAAAAAGCATACAGTATGCACTCTTGTTAGAATGTTGAATGAATGAATGAATGAATGAATGAATGAATAAATAAATAAATAAATAAATAAATAAATAAATAAATAAATAAATAAATAAACATTCAGTAGTGTCTGTCCATCAGCCTGGCCATTGGGGTGGGGGTGGGGGTCCTTACAGCTTAAATTGGTTGAGTAACTAGATAGCTGTTGGAATAAAACTGTTCCTGCCTCTGTTTGTTTTAAATTTGGGCATTGTATATCTCTGACCAGAGAGCAGAGGTTGGAGGCCCCCTATATTTTCCTGGCTTTCTTTGCCCTGTTTTCATTAAGCCCTGCTTGGCTGGTGCTTGTTTTTAGCAGATAATTTTGGTTAGCTCGATTGCTTTGTCCGTTTCGCTGGTGTGTTTCAGTCGGGACATGGATTGCAGCACACACGGAACAGAGGGAGTATCGGGGGGGGGGGGGGACCGGCACACTGAGACAGACCGTTCGATTAACCAATAGGGAAGCCGCCGCTGGCTAAATTCACACAAATAAACAAACTCCCTACATCTGACCTAATCATCCCCTATATCTGATTGGCTGTAGAATACCTGACATTTTCCAACCACTTTAATTCCCCAGGTTGCCACAGTAGAAGAGAACTGAGTTCTGTTAACCTGCCTGGTGAGGGTCAAAATATAGTGCTGTAGCAGCAGTGCTTTTTCAGCCCATGATAAACTTAATGAAAGAGTACATTTCTGTGATCCCTTAGTCACAGACCTGCTTATTAAAATGCAGCCTGACATGTTAAAACATGGAATTAAAATGCATATCCCTGCAACATTCTCTCAATAGCCACGATTCAATTAAATTACTCTCAAATGTTTATTGCTAAAACCATGCAGATCTGTAGAAGCATATTTAGAGCCAGTATTTTATCTTGTGTTGAGGGATCTGCCTACATTCTAACAGCTGCTTCTTTGTTTTCTTTTTTGTCCCACTGTATTAGACTGTGACCAACAGGAAGGGCACCCAATCAGCAAGAGCCACACCCACTGTGGTGACCACACCCACTCCCAGAGCCAAATTCAAAGAAGATTTTAATTCTGTTATATCACAGAATTGCCAAATACATGGCTTGACTACGCAGTTATCGAACAGAGATGTACTCGCTTGCTTGCCTACAGGATTTGGCAAAAGTTTAATTTTTCAAGCGTGGCCTTAGGATATGGTAAATGGTAAATGGACTGCATTTATATAGCGCTTTTATCCAAAGCGCTTTACAATTGATGCCTCTCATTCGCCAGAGCAGTTAGAGGTTAGGGGTTAGGTGTCTTGCTCAAGGACACTTCGACATGCCCAGGGTGGGGTTTTGAACCGGCAACCCTCCGACTGCCAGACAATCGGTCTTACCTCCTGAGCTATATCGCCCCATGCAGTCTGCTATCAAATAAATATCCAGAAAAATGGCCAGAAGAAGCAATGATTTTGATTGTTTGCCCATTACAATCAATAATGGAGGAGCAAGTGGAATTGTTGAACCAAAAAGGAATTAAATAAATAAATTTATCATCGATAAATAAATTGTGTTTGTTTCTTTTATTATCGAACCGCAGACTCTGCATATCTCGGTGATAAACTTTGATGGTGTGGTAGGTGCTCTGACGTTAAAGTTAGCCATTTTCCCCAAATAGTGGCGAACTGATGCAGGTCTGTGGAACAGTTTGCCTCCGGTAATGTTTCTCCGGTGCACGTCTCAGACCACGCCTGGCCAAAACATACAGCCTGTGGGCCAAAATCATCACCACATTTGGTGCGCCGCCCCTCTGCACTCTGATTGGTTGGGAAAATACAACTATCCCGGGAAGGTAGCCTCCTTCGTTTATGCCTAGAACGTCAAGTGAAAAAAGAGACTGGCTCGCGAGGCTACTTCAAGCAGCAATCGGGTCTTCCCAGGAGGTCTCCCATCCCAGTATGAACCAAAAAAACACATATTTCAAAACACCCAGCTTGTATAAATATTTCAAGTAATTAGGGCTTAGTGATTTTTTTATTTCCTATTATAATCTCAAGACAACATGGTCTTGCAAATGGTAAAAACCTTCCTTACCTTTGACATCAGGAGCTTTGTGTATATTTACAATAAGATCACCCAAAACATTACATCCCTCAAACTGAGGCGCCACTGCATGGCCTCCGTGCTGAACCATAATGGAGATTGAGGATTTTGAGGATCTCAGAACTGTGTGTGGGTGATCAGCGAGGTCCCCTCCTGATTGGACAGGGAGAGAAGGAAGAGACCAATTAAATGTTGTCCTGTGGAACCCCTAGTCACTGATGACTACACCACACCAGTGACCACACGGCACTGTTACAGCTCGTTCTCTCTATTTGAGAGAACGAGCAAGAAATTTCGAATTCACTTATACTGCAAGCGTCCAGTTTTGCAAAAAGTCCAGGACATTTATTAAAGGTTTCATTATATTTTTCTGTTACTTTTCAATACAAAAAATCTAAAGACAACACATACCTATACTTGTACAGTTAAATCCTGAACAAAACTACCACTATCTATGGTAATATTGGTAATAAATGTTCAAATAATAGAAATCATCGGACAAAGGATTAGCTCATAACTTGAGCCATCAGTTTGTTTCCCCTTGTTTTCTCACATGGTACTTCAGTCATTCACTAGCTAGACGTCACAATGGCCTCTTTCTCAAGCCACTTCTCAAACAATATTCCCATTTGCACCACCTCAATAATCTAAGTTTATAAACTGGCAGTCACTAAGCACAGATGATGATTGATGAAGATTTTTACAAGCGACACTCACATTTCATTCAGTTCCATCGCTTGCTACTGTCACTCTCTGCACTGAGCACTGATTCCCAACAGCCAGCAGGACATGCAAGTCATCTTGGACATGTCCTCTACAGTATGCAACGTCTTCAGTCTCACAATTAGTACCAAAAATGCCGGGAGTAATTTATCGGCCTGTCCCAGGTAAGGTTTATCACAAACCTTGCATCGCAGTGAAGGGATTAACTCCCAATGCTGTAGACAGCTTCACCTATCTAGGCAGTACTTTATCCAGATGTAGGTGAAGAAAGCAACTGCAGGAATACTAAAGCCAGCAGTGCATTTGGGAGGCTGCAAGTCATATTCTGGGAACGAAGATACATCAGCCTCAACACAAAGCTACAAAGTAGTGTATATACATTTTGGTCACCCACTTGTTTCTGTGCATGTTGAGCTGGTCTTGCTGCAGATGCCATTTGGAAGGACTGCAGTGAGGTTGAAAGTATATTCCATCCCAGGTCTCAGATCAGTAAGGACAGCTGTGGTGGTGTTGGGTGCACATATCTGTGATCTGGGCTCTTCTCCCTCACAGCTGTAGGTGATGTGGATCTCATGAGAAACTCCCTCCATGCTGACCGGTCTTTCCCAGAACAGAGTAACTGACCTGCTCTGCACATCAGTGGCTTCCACCTTCCCAGGGGCACATGGCTCTATTTGAGAGAACAGAGAGGGAGGTTTCAGTCAGAGCTGTAATTTCTCTTAGCCGGCAAATTCTTATTATATTTTTCAAGAAAATGTGCAGGATATTTATGCAATAGTTTAGTAATAAACTTGTAACTCTACAATATAAAAAATCAGAAGACAACACATATATATACATGCACACCTAAAAAGTACTACAGATCCTGGCAGATTCAATGCTCGATATCTTTGGACTTCAGAATTTGGAGACTTAATAGTCCACAAGAGGAAGTTTGTTTTGTACAAGTCAGTGTCTAAAACATCAAATATGAATTCTATATCACAATGACTGATGTGAGGGCCTCAGGCTAACAGTCATTAATCTCGTTCAGGCTTGACTTTTATGGAATGAGCCATATTTGAGACCTATTCCACAATGAAGGCACAAAACAAAAGGGAGCAGTTGATTTTAGCAAATAGTAGGACTAAAAGGGGACAGAATATACTCTGTCATTAAATTTTTGTGACTTAAAAAGTAATTCCTTTACC